>NW_025737796.1:0-4241 GCF_021292245.1 Micropterus dolomieu
ATTGGTGGATTTCTAATCCAGTAATGTAAAAAATATAAAGAGAGATAAATGGTAACAATAATTACATGTAATAATAGCTAAAAAGTGGAAATTGTAACATTAATGAAAGGGTTAATTTGGTAAAACAGTACAAGAAAAAGGCCACTAGATGGCAGTAGAGGATAAGAAATCCACCAAAGGGGAGGAGTGGTCAGCGAACACCATAGGTGGAGTTAAGGTGTAACGCCCACCTAGAAGGAGGAGATAAGGAGGAGTTAAGATGTAACGCCCACCTGAAGGGAGGGACAAGGTGGAGCTTAAGGTGAATATAAGGCGATGTTCGCTGACCACCAACTCGGTTCCATCCTGAGACCTGCAGGGATGTTGCTCGGGTTTATCTGTCCTTTATTGGAATAAACTCTTTTGCACCGACTCTTGACCGTCTCCATTGAAGTTTTTCACTACGCGTCTCGACTGTTCCTGCCGTGAGGCCCGCCCCCCAGGAACTGGGCCCCCTCAGGGGCCAGACCCACAGTCTCCATAGGGCGGGGCAAGGGTGAAAGACCTGGCCCTGCGCCTGAGACAGCAGATCCTTCCTCAGAGGGACCTGCCATGGAGGGCCCTCTAGGAGCAAAATTAGGTCCGAGAACCACACTCGGGCCGGCCAAAATGGGCTGCTAACAGTGGGCTGACACCGTCCTGACAGACCCGCTCCAGAACCTCCGGAAGCAGAGCGATTGGTGGAAAAGCATACAGCCGCAGCCTCGGCCACGTCTGTACCATGGCATCCAGCCCTAGCGGGGCTGGGGGCGAGAGGGAGAGCCACAGAGGACAGTGCGTCGTCTCTTGAGATGCGAACAAGTCCACATCTATGGGGCCGAACTCTTCGCACAATAACTCCACCACCTCGGGGTGGAGTCTCCATTCCCCGGGCCTCAGCCCCTGTCTCGACAGCAGGTCTGCTCCTTGATTCTGGGCGCGAGCGCAGACCCCCCTGGTGATTCAAATAGGTCACCACCGCCGTGTTGTTGGTCCTGACAAGGACGTGGCGACCGCGGAGAGCGGGCAGAAAACTCCTCAGAGCTCTGAAAACCGCCAACACTTCTAGGCAATTTACGTGCCAAGAGAAGTGATGCTCCTCCCAGGAGCCTCTCGCGAATCCATCCATGACCGCGCCCCATCCCGTGAGAGAGGCGTCTGTCGAAATAATTGTCCGGCGACACAATACTCCCAACACGGGCCCTTGGGACAGGAACCAAGATTTCCTCCATGCTGACAGGGAACGAAGGCACCTGCTCGTAATCCGTATCAGATGGAACGGATTTCCCCTCGGGGAGAATCCATTGGATTTTAACCACCACTGCAGGGCTGTCATGTGCAGCAGGCCAGACAGGATTACGCTGGACGCTGCTGCCAGGAGACCCAACACTCTCTGAAAGTCTTTCACAGTGATGGAGCGGCCTAGCTTCATCCTGGTTACTGAGGACACAATGGACCCGGCGCGTGCAGGCGACAGGTGGGCCCGCATCGTCATCGAGTTCCGCACCACCCATAGGAACGTAGTCTGTTGGGCGGGTGTCAGTACACTCTTCTTCGTGTTGAGCCGCAGCCCCAAACGCCGAAGGTGGCCGAGGACGACATCTCGATGCCGAACTGCAAACTCCCGAGACTGGGCCAGGATGAGCGATATAGTTCAGTATGCGGATGCCCTGGAGCCTCATCGGGGCCAGAGCTGCATTCATACATTTGGTGAACGCGCGAGGAGAGAGTGCTAGGCCGAATGGGAGAACCCGATACTGGTATGCCACTCATAGGCGAACCTCAGGAACTTCCTGTGAGAGGGACGGATGGAGATTCGGAAATAAGCGTCTTGTAGATCTATCGTGATGAACCAATCCCTTGTGACTCTTAGTGACAAGTCTGTAGCTCGGAGCTCAGCAATATCCTCCTCAGAGGGTCCTGCTCCCATGTAAGCTTTGCCCACCAAAGCAGATGTCATACGACATGGCTTGGTAGGTAGCGCCGGCTCTTTGAGGGATGATGCATGACCAGGCGAAAGATAGCTAGCCAGAGCATCCTCAACCCGGTGCATCATCTCATAGCGAAACCCCTTGACTCCCGCTACGTCGCTGTAGACCCAGAGCGGGGGAGTAGTCAGATGAGCTGAGAAGGGCTTATCCCATGACTTGCACAACTCATCATGCAAGTCTGGAAAAAACGGCAGAGAACGGCGCGAAGGTGGCGCACGGCGCTGCAGAAAGTGCTCATCCAGTTTGCTCGTAGCATGTGTCTCTGGTACATCCTGCGGCCAATCGAGCTGGAGCTTGCTCACTGCCCGCGTCACCACCTCTAGGAGTTCGTCATAGCTGGGCGCCGACTGATGACGCTCCGCTTTTCTCTCACGGAAGTCTTCCTCCTCCATGACGCTAAGCATGTCCAGCTCCTCAGAGCCGGATAGCTGCAGCCTCTCCTGGCTCATACCTCGAGCGGGAGAATCCTCGAAGCGGGCTCCCGAACGAGACCGAGGGGAGTCGGAGTCAGCAGACGAGACATGGGAAGCCTCGGCAATCCTGATGCCGTCAGAGATGTCGCGCTGGGAACCCCATGACCGAAGCCGGCGCGCCGCCTCAGCGACCGCCGGGTCCGATCCACGGGGAGAGCGCATCCTGCCGTTTTGGGAAAAGAGAGCCGCACGGGACCTCAGCACCTCAGGGGAGGGCCTCGCAATGGCCGCAAGCAGACCCCTCGAGAGCTGCCTGGGCATGCGGCATCCCCATACAGGAAACACACAGGGCATGAGTGTTGCCCGCCGTGATGCAACGTGGGCACGGGAAAACACATCGCCTGAATTGATCACCAGCCGTCTCTCTGTCTGCCATCCTTCCAGGTAAGAACTCTTTCTTTGGATACTTGTAGTCTTTCTGAACATGCCAGAGTGCCTGCTGAATAGAAAAGAGCTAATGTGTCCTGTGTGCCGGCGTGCTTATATACGCCTCCAGTTACGCCGTCACACGCTACCGTTCTAGCAATGCCAATAGGATTGGAGTAGTTTCATTCATGTTTCAGCCCTGCCACGCCCAGAGGCGTTCCCATTGTGTCGTCACCGACGCAGTTCGAGTTCCCTCAAAGGGGAACAGGTTAATCAGAACATTTTAAATCAGTCATTGGCAGTGCTGGGTTAATGTGGAAAGCTGTGAGCAAGCCTTTTTCAACCTAATAAAAATCAGGAAATCGGCCTCCTCTTTATTTTATCAAACTAAATCCTGTGACAATCCCACAAGTTCAGCCTTTATAACATCAGAGCAGTGATTGGTAAATTCTCTCATCGTAAGACACAGGTACAGCAAAGCATTAACAGGCCATGTTATACGGGGACCCAGATAGGCCAAAATACATGATGTGGTACTGAGGCACAGTTCAAGAAGATCTGTCTTAGGAATAGACACTTTGAGAAATACGCTTTCTTGAGAGATTTTGATGTGTAAGTAAATCCATATTGTAAATGTAAATATATTCACATCTAGATGTGTTAAACAACTCAGGACATATCACAGTTTGTATTAGACCACAGCATTCTTAGGTGAGCAAAAGTAATGGAACAAATCATCTTAAAGTAAATAACTTTTAATATTTGGTGGCATAACCCTTGCTTGCAATGACTGCCTTAAACCTGCGACCCATTGACATCACCAAACTGTTGCATTCTTCATTTGTGACGCTATTCCAGGCTTTTACCGCAGCTTCTTTTAGTTCTTGTTTGTTTCGGGGTGTTTCTCCCTTCAGTCTCCTCTTAAGGAGGTGAAATGCAGCTCTACTGGGTTAAGGTCAGCTGATTGACTTGGCCAGTCTAAAACCTTCCACTTTTCCCCCTGATGAAGTCCTTTGTTTTGTTGGCAGTGTGCTTTGGCTCATTGTCCTGCTGCATGATAAACTTCCTCCCCATTAGTTTCAATGCATTTCTCCGTAAATTGGCAGACAAAATGTTTCTGTCCACTTCTGAATTCATTCTGCTAGCATTATCAGTTCCATAATCAATAAATATTACTGAGCCTGTTCCAGAAGCAGCCATGCACGCCAAGCCATGACATTACCTCCACCATGCTTCACAGATGACCTTGGATGCTTCGGATCATAAGCAGTTCCTTTCTTTCTCCACACTTTGGTCTTTCCATCACTTTGCTAGAGATTAATCTTGGTCTCATCAGTCCATCAGATTGTGTTCCAGAACTTTTGCGGCTCATCTCTGTACTTCTTTGCAAATT
>NW_025737797.1:0-5930 GCF_021292245.1 Micropterus dolomieu
GCCGATTATTAACAGAGGGACTCTTTGGGAAACATCTAAGGCATATTTAAGAGGTATGATAATTTCTTATTTTTCTGGTAATAACAAGGCTGACAAACTTAAACTAGATACAATCTTTAAGGACCTACAAAGTTTAGATCATCAGTATGCTATTGATCCAAATAAAGATCTGTATAAAGAACGCCTTCGTTTACAAACGGAATTTGATCTTTTGACCACGAATAAGGCTGAAGTGCAGTTGCTCAAATCTAAGCAATGTTTTTTTAAACTAGGTGATAAGGCAGGTAAATTATTAGCTCATCAAGCCAGAGCATCAGCAGCATCAAGGCTGATTAATGGAATAAGGTCACCACAGGGAGACGTGGTTCATGATCCACATAAAATTAATAACATTTTCCTAGAGTTTTACTCGGGCCTTTATACTTCTGAACTTTCCTCATGTTCTGATTGTGGGGAATGGCCCTTGGATAAGATCTCTTTTCCTAACATTGATAGTAACATGGCTAAGACCCTTGGTGACCCAATATCAGCTAAGGAGGTAATGGAAGCTATCAAACTTTTACAGAACGGCAAGTCACCAGGCCCTGACGGGTTTACTATAGAGTTTTATAAGGCATTTTCTACATCCCCAGCACCTGCATTACAGAATATGTTTAACGAGTCTTTTTCTAAAGGCTGCCTGCCTCCCACCCTGTCGTTAGCGTCAATCACTTTGATTGCCAAAAAAGACAAAGACCCCCTATTGTGTAGCAGCTATAGACCCATCTCACTTTTGAACGTGGACTATAAAATTTTAACTAGGATTTTAGCGTTGCGTTTACAACAAGTCTTGCCCCAAATAATTTCAGATGACCAAACGTATGATCCTCAATATGCCTAGTTCAGATGTGCCAGAAGTGGTTCTGGCACTAGATGCGGAAAAGGCATTTGATAGAGTCGAGTGGGGATACCTTTTTCGTATAATGGAAAGCTTTGGTTTTGATGATCGCTTTATTTCCTGGATCAAACTATTGTATGTCTCCCCACAGGCATCTATTTTAACTAATGGTGTAGTCTCACCACCTTTTTTGCTTCAGAGGGGCACTAGGCAGGGCTGCCCTTTGTCGCCTCTGCTTTTTGCCATCGCCATTGAGCCCTTAGCTATCTGGCTTCGTGAGGATGTAAATTTTAAAGGTATAAATCGCCTAGGTAGAGAGTATAAATTATCCCTATATGCAGACGATCTT
Source organism: Micropterus dolomieu (assembly GCF_021292245.1). Classification (NCBI taxonomy): domain Eukaryota; kingdom Metazoa; phylum Chordata; class Actinopteri; order Centrarchiformes; family Centrarchidae; genus Micropterus; species Micropterus dolomieu. The sequence goes on from NW_025737797.1 coordinate 1,227, forward strand.
CTACTCTTTATTTCTGATCCAGAGACTTCTGTTCCTGTTATTCTTAACATTTTAAACCATATTGGTAAAATTTCAGGGTATAAGATTAATTTTCATAAGAGTGAATTGTTCCCTGTAAATTCCTTGGCAAATAACCCTACGCATTCACTTCTTCCATTTAGATGGGCGGCTGATGGATTTAAGTATTTGGGTATCACGGTGACCAAATCTTTAACTGGAATGTATGTTTCTAATTTTGTCCCCTTACTTAAAAAGGTTGAGTCTGACATGGGATGTTGGGCTAACCTCCCTCTTTCTCTTGCTGGGCGTATAAGCCTGATCAAGATGACTGTTCTTCCCAAGTTTTTGTATTTATTTCAACATATTCCAATTTTTCTCAAGAAAAAGTTTTTTATGGATTTGGACAAACAAATAATTTCCTTTTTATGGGGAAATGGGACAGCTCGAATTAGGAAATCAATTTTGGAGCTCCCTAAAAACAAGGGAGGCTTTGCACTCCCAAATTTTTTGCACTATTACTGGGCCTGCAATATCCAGAAAATTGTATATTGGAGGAACAATCTGAATTCTGAACCCCCTTGCTGGGCCTACCTGGAACAGTCCTTAGCACGCCTCTCTCTGCACTCAGTTACATGCTCACAACTACCATTGCCTACCAACATTAGTTCAAATTTAGTAGTATCTCACTCAGTTAAGATATGGACCCAATTTAGAAAACAGACTGGGTTTTCATAGGTTTTCTACACTCTCTCCGATAATTAAAAACTTTGCACAGTTTTGCACCATCTAATGGATGAGGCGTTTCGAATATGGTTTGATAAAGGCATAAGGACCATTGATGATCTCTATGAGGGGGGAGTTTTCTCCTCCTTTAATAACCTTTCCAAAAGATTTGACTTGCCTAACTCCCACTTATTTCGTTTCTTTCAAGTCAGGCACTTTGTGCAAAAACTATTCCCTCACTTTCCGAATCGCCCCCCTGAATCACCATTAGATGACTTTTTAAAGCTTGATCCACATTCAAAACACTATATTTCTGTCATTTATAATTTGATTCACAATAATAATCCAGTCTCTACAGGTAGGGCCAGAGCGGCGTGGGAGGGAGACCTGGGATTTGAAATCTCTGAGCATTGGGAGCGTATTCTTGCTTTTACACACACATCATCTATAAGTGCAAGACACGGCCTGATACAGTGTAAGATTCTGCATAGGGTCTACTATACTAATGCTAAACTTGCCAAAATATACCCCTCTGTCAGCGATGCATGTAATAGGTGCAAGCAATCACCAGCAGATCTCATTCATATGTTTTGGGGATGCCCTAATGTCTATGAAGATTCTCAGTCATCCAGGTCATAGTTATCCAACAAAGGTTAAAATGAAGGGCAACTGGACTTCTTCAGTTCTGGGAGAACTTTTAATTAACTAATTATTAGCTAATTTTCGTAATCCTATGACTTCTGCCTTTGCATCACCAATCCACCCAAAACTTGTGAAATTTGTCTCATTGTGTTCCCAGCAGTCTATTAAGAGACTCTTGGCAGGATGAGAATCACATTGCCCCTGGAGATTAACCCAGTATGCCAACATTAGCTTTACTCGCCTGATTCTTAACGGCATTTCTCCCATTTCCACCTGCATTGCTGACACCGGAGATGTTCTGACTGATCCACTGCAAATTCTCAAGGCCTGAGCTTGTAATACATCCAACTTCTTAAGGTTTGATGCTGACATGTACGCTACACATCCAGTCAAAAACGGATCTCATGAGTGCCCAGTATATATTTTGTAGAGCTGCTCTGCTTGCTCCCCACTCTTGTCCTGACAGACAACGAAGTATATTGATGACCTTTTTACACTTAACTTTGTCTAAATGAGTATTCCAGGTGAGCTTCTCATCAAACCAAACCCCAAGAAATGTAATTGTTTTGACCAGCTCAAGCGGTTGTTCATATAACTTCATGGAAATAGGCGTGACTTCCGCCTTGAGAAACAGATCACCTGTGTTATTGCAACAGATAACTTGAATCCCCATTTATTTGCCCATTTTTCCACAGTAGCTATTGCAGCTTGCATTTTCTTACTGACGTGAAACACATTGCGGCCTCTTACCCACAGAGCCCCATCGTCTGCATACAAAGATTTCCCCACGCTTTGTTCAACCTGAGAGAAGATGTCATTTATCATTATGTTGAATAACAATGGGCTGCACACGCTACCTTGCAGAGTTCCATTTTCCACCTTATATACACTGGAGTATTCTGCGCCAACTCTTACTTGTATTTCCCTGTCAAATAGAAAGTTCATAACCCAATTATATGTTCTACCACCAATACCCAATGACTTCAATTTAATAAGTAACCCTTCTTTCCAGAGCATATCATATGCTTTTTCAACGTCAAAAAATACAGCTATCAGTATTTCTTTGTTGGTCTGTGCTTTCCTGATGTCTGATTCTAAGCACAGTACTGAATCCATTGTATTCCGACCTCTACGGAACCCACTCTGGTACGGGTACAGAAGAGCTTTACTCTCTAGGAAGTATGATAAACGCTCTGTGACCATTCGTTCCATGATTTTGCACAAGTGTGAGGTTAATGCAATAGGTCTGTAACTGGAAGGGTCTGACTGATCTTTTCCTGGTTTTGGAATGGGCACTATTATTGCTTGTTTCCAAGCTAAAGGAAGTTGGCCAACATCCCAAACTTTATTAAACAAACCCACACCGTGTCATGTGTGCCAACATTCCATAACATACAGCGTCCTTCCCTGGAGTGGTCTGACGAGCACTCGTAATTGCTCTTCTTAGCTCAAACATATTAAACGGTAGATCTAACGGATCTCCCGACACCTCCCTTTTCTCTGTTATTTTGGGATTCTCCATTAAGATCTTCTCTCCTCACTGCCTAGCCTCATCTGTGAGATCACACGAACTATGAACCCTTTCAAATGTTTGTGCAAAAAGTTCCGCCTTTTCTAAGTTATTGACAGCCATTTTATTCCCAGTGTTCAACACTGGTATCTTCTAATCATGATCCATACATCTGACAGCTGTACTTCCCTTCCAATAGTGCTACAGTACTGCCTCCAAAATGTTCGTTTTTGTGTTCTAATTGTCCTCCTTACTATTGCTTGGGCCCTTTTATACAGGATCAATGCATCCTGAGAATGATGTTTCTTGAGTTCTCTAAATGCTTTAATGCCCCCGAAACTTAAAATACTCCCAACAATCCTTTGTTATCTCCTTTGCAGGTGTTTCTTTCCCACTTCCTTTCAATCTGACCCAATATGCTAGCGCTAGTTTCTCTCTTCTTAACTCCTGCCTTTATATAAAGTCTCTTCCTGTTTGTTGCAGATCTGCAACAGCTACAGGATGGGTGGTGAACAGTCTGGGAAGGATGTTTCTCCTTTCTCTATAAGTTGTGTTGTGATGGGCTGAAATGTTTTATTGTGTTTCACTTGTGGTGTATAACATATGTGCATTTGACCATTACAGTTTAAAATAATACTCTAGCAGCTGGAGAGAGGCTCAGTGAACTCTTAGGGGAAGTAATGATTGATGGGTGTGTAAAGAGTGAACCCTCCTATGGAAATTGACCTCTGACCCAGTGTTAGGGGGAGTAGAGATTAGTGTGTATGAAGGGACTGAACCCTTCTATGGTGTCTAACAGATGTTTTCACTTATCCTACAGCACTGTACCCTTATATGGTATTTAGCAGATACCTAAACATGTCCTATATAAGCTGTGTTCGATGTACAGAGAGACAGAGTGGTCATCGGGCTGGGTCTCTCTCCAAGCTGCTGCAGAGCTTGTAATTGATGCTGAACTCCTTGATTTAATAAACTTTTATGATCAAGAACAGTGTCAAGCGGATTTATCTCAACACATCATCGCAGCATTATTGTTCGGACACCACAGAAATTGGCGACCACGAAGGGACCGTGTTGTGCCTGAATTCATCGTTCCAACACAGGGCTCCGTCGAGCTGACTCCCGCTCCAGAAGCTGGCGTATAGGGTGAGTTTTCTCATAAACTGTGGGCGCTGGTCAGTTCGTGTGTCTGTGTGTGCGTTAAAGGGTACACCGGTTCGATCCCGTGTGAATGCTTGTGGGTGGATGTGTGAGAAGACTCCGTTCTAAATTTTGTGTGTGTTGTGGATAACGCAAAAAGGGTGTGTGCGAATGTAATGAAGACAGATAGATAGATATAAAAGGAAGAAAAAGGAACAGCCTAGGAGTAACGGGAAGTGAGCTTTCATAACTTTGCAAAGATTAAGAATATGGGCCCTCAGATTCTTATAAACGTAAGTCATGTGGGATGGAAACTACTGTCGCTTGAAACTAGGCTTTCAGGAATAGGTAAATTGGATTAAGGGAAAAAGAGAGAGAGTGTAACCCTGGCCAGGGTCATTCAGCTTGAATACAAATTAATAAGGATAAGGAAGAAAATATAAGGTTAAGGAAAAAGGAAAAAATAAGGATTAGGACGCCGCAGATCTGGACAAAAAGCCCTTGAAAGGCGATCTTAGATGGGCCGCAAATCCTGGAAAGAAACTAGGTGAATTTTCGGGTCCGTTCAAAGGAACTGGGAGCTTGTAGAAGAAAAATTTAATTGTAAGTTACCTCTCGATACATGTGTTGACGAACTATGTCCGAAGTGGCCTCTCATTAAATATCTGCAAACTCGAGGTAGCACAAAT
>NW_025737798.1:0-4220 GCF_021292245.1 Micropterus dolomieu
AGGTCATTGACCAGCTCCTCCCGTGTAGTTCTGGGCTGATTTCTCACCTTTCTTAGGATCATTGAGACCCCACGAGGTGAGATCTTGCATGGAGCCCCAGTCTGAGGGAGATTGACAGTCATGTTTAGCTTCTTCCATTTTCTAATGATTGCTCCAACAGTGGACCTTTTTTCACCAAGCTGCTTGGAAATTTCCCCATAGCCCTTTCCAGCCTTGTGGAGGTGTACAATTTTGTCTCTAGTGTCTTTGGACAGCTCTTTGGTCTTGGCCATGTTAGCAGTTGGATTCTTACTGATTGTATGGGGTGGACAGGTGTCTTTATGCAGCTAACGACCTCAAACAGGTGCATCTAATTTAGGATAATAAATGGAGTGGAGGTGGACATTTTGAAGGCAGACTAACAGGTCTTTGAGAGTCAGAATTCTAGCTGATAGACAGGTGTTCAAATACTTATTTGCAGCTGTATCATACAAATAAATAGTTAAAAAATCATACATTGTGATTTCTGGATTTTTTTTTTTAGATTATGTCTCTCACAGTGGACATGCACCTACGATGACAATTTCAGACCCCTCTGTGATTTCTAAGTGGGAGAACTTGCAAAATAGCAAGGTGTTCAAATACTTATTTTCCTCACTGTGTGTATATATATATATATATATATATATATATATAGTATCATTGCGTGTAAGCTGCTCCGTCACTAAACGGCAGATAAGCTATTCAAATGAGTGCTGGCACAGCGCTGCATACAGTTATTTCTTACTGTATGTGACCTGTTTGGTCATGAAAGGACTTGATTTCAGTGGAACTTTCTATTGCTGCAGCAGAAACGTTCATTAAAAGATGAATTTTTAAAAGCAGTATTTATTTTATTGTCTATACTGTTAATTAGCACATGCCTAAAGAAACTTCAACTTTAATTTAAAAGCTGATAGCTAAATAAGAAGTATTGTGTAATTTTGTTTCATAATCTGAATAGCTGATTATTTGTTTCAATAATCGATAGATAAATATATCAAAATAGTCGTTAGTTGCAGCCCTAATGATGAAATACATTATAATAATTGGGTCATTTAGAGGCATAATTCTTTTTGGAACCATAGGTACATTTTCCTGGTGATACTTTTAGTGAAATTTGAATTCAGGCCTTTTACATTTAATGGATTATTTTTACATTAATGTGTTGGTACTTTTACTTAAAGAGGTGTTACTCTCCTTTATTGAGTATATATAACTTTTTTGTGCATGTAATAGGCTTGCAAAGTGAAAAAGCCCAAAGTCCAGCCAAAGGGAGTTCCCATCTCCCACAGAAAACACTGCTCTGAACTGCCTGAAAACAGCTCGTTTGTAGTCCAGCCGTTTTCCTTTCATCCCTGTGACGACACAAGGATGAAAGCCGAATGCGACTCATATAACGCTTGCCTAGCAGCTAGACCGACACGCCCTCAAAAACACCAGTGGAAAAACACTGAGCTGCAGCACACACCTCCTCTCCCTTCCAAACACTAGCTACCCTCCAGGCAGTCAATGGACATAAAGTTGTTACTGTGATGTAGAGACAGAGCTCAGTTAAAACTTTAGGGATGAAAAATACTTTTGTTACAGATTAATAACTAACCACTCTGAAACTCTTGCTCCAGTCCATGTAGCCAAGCTGGTTGGCAACATGTAGCCTGCACTATAAAAAAGAAATCTGTAATTTTAAAGTTTTATTCCTTTTTATTTCAAAGTTTTTTCCTGTATTTTTGAAATGCATGAAAATATCAAAAAATTGCAAAAATAAACTGTGAATTTACATGTCTAATGTAAAATAACATGAAAAACTGTAGCTGTGATTAACCCTAACATTTCTATTATTTTAAAGAAAATATTGGTTTTTTTGACGTAAACAAACTGTTACAATACATTCAGGAATTCCCCGTATTTTCACAAATATTATCTTTATTATTTAGAAACTGAAGAAAGGAAAAACTGTTAAAAATAAGTTTAATACTGTAAAAACATTTCTTAAACTTGGTAAAATTAGTAACAGTTAACCGTAACAAAAAACATTTGTTCTGTAACTTGACATAGATTTTCTTGTTAATTGACAAATATCTCCTTTAATTATGGATATTTGGAAAATAAAAACATTGAAAAAATGTTATTTTAATCAGTATATAGTGTCTATAAGTATTGTTAAACTGTCAAAACACAGTTTTAATCATTAAAAAACAGCCATAATTACTGTAATTTCACAGCTTTTGACTTTTATTATAATTCTTAGATTACAAGTTAGATTAACATAGTATATAATTGCCCCAAAGTGGTAAAATTACAGAAAGGTAATATTTAATTTATTGTTAAATGACAGGCGTTCACACCTTTTAATGGGGTTAAAAAAAGAAAACTTCCTGTAAAATTACAGGTTTGTGATGAAAAATTAATTTTAATGCCATTTTACAGATACTTGATTGAAGAGTCTTAGCTATAGGTGTATTATCAAAACCTAAAGTAAACATATTTAAATCCTGTTTTTTCATAATTAAAAATTACCACATATTCATATTATTTTACATATATCCATTTATCCTGTAATAGAGACCAGAAACCCATTTTGAGTAATCTTGTACTAGGGTTATTTATGACAGTTTCAGACTTCCTTAAATTTACTTAATTTGAGCAAACTCAGACATTTACATTTATTCATTTAGCTGACGCTTTTATCTAAAGCGACTTACAATTGAGGTCGCACGTGGATGGGTCACAGTGGGGGATTGAACCCCGGTCTCTCACACCAAAGGCATCTTGTCTTATCCATTGCACCACAATACAAATTCCCACAGCTGATACTATTTATAGACATTTATTCAGTTCCATGGTCACAACAAATAAGCCACACAAGTCAAACATTTCAGTGTAAAGAATTGTTCTCCTGAAACAAAAGTAGTTTAGTTTTTATTTACCTTATTGACGACATTTTCAGATCTATTCATTAGAAACCTAATTGGGTCACCATAAAGAATATTTTGGATACTGTTAGACACAGCTCCAAGATTAAAGTGCAATCTGAATGTAAAGTAATTGGAAAGTATTTCTTAAAATGCTGGCGTTTTGCTTTGATAGGACTGTACAGACATGAAAGGCAAAGGGCAGGAGGAAATGGTGATTTTACATACAGTGAACTTAATGCACAATCCAAAGACTTCTTCCCTGGTTTCAATATGATATTTTATGACTTTCTAAAGCCAGTTTTTGTATCTGGTAAATGTTGTTACGGCTGTATGTGTTTCTCTGTGCTGTGCATCCTTGTTCCTTTTTTGTCCTCTAGTTCTGCCCCAGGAGTGCTACAACTGATTGCTGAATTAGGTCCACCTGGCCTTGCAAGGCAGTGCACAACTGTGTGCACGAGAGATGGGGAAGTCCAAAATTTCTAAATTAAGTTGGTATACAAAAAAGATGCAAATATGTGCAAGTAGAAAGACAAGTGTGAATGTGAAGTTTTTCTTGGCAGTCCAAATGAATCCATTTGTTTGCAAGTTTTTGGTATGCGAGCCAAAAGTACATTTTCAGATTCAACTGACTTTGCACAACAACACCTCTGGATGACCTAAAGAACCCACTTGGGTTCTTAGCTCAATTGGAAAACATAAACAACGGCAAACAAAATCAACAGTATATCTATCCAAGGTCTGCAAAACATTAAGTAAGTTTCCCTTAATAATTGGTATGGTGACCAAATTTTGAAATGTTAGTCCATAGCCCTCTCCACAGAATTGGGGAAGAATTCAAGTCTGGTGGCTACATGGCTGCAAAAATGACACAGCAGATAATAATAATAATAATAAAAAATTTGTAGAGCACTTTTCAAAAACAAGTTACAAAGTGCTTTAACAAGTGTAAAGAATAATACAAAAAAAAAAGATAAGAGCATGAAAATTTAATATAAAATTAGTAAAATACAATAAAATAAAAGGGATAAAATAAAGTCAAATAAGATCGGGAAAAGCTCTCCTATAAAAGTATGTTTTAAGAAGGGACTTAAAAGAGTTCACTGACTCAGCCGACCTGATTTCCTCGGGCAGGCTGTTCCAGAGCCTCGGGGCCCTGACAGCAAACGCTCTGTCCCCTTTAGTTTTCAGTCGAGACTCTGGAACAGACAACAGACCTCTGCCCGAGGATCTCAAGGTACGTGCTGGTGCGTATGGGACTAAAAGTTCAGAAATATAACAAGGCGA
>NW_025737799.1:0-2567 GCF_021292245.1 Micropterus dolomieu
ATGTTTGCATATTGTAAATATTATCCACTTGACATTTTGTAATACGCTGTATTCTCACAGAAATTCCAACATTAACATTATAGTGAAAGCAGATGTTATAGTAGCTAGCAACTGTAGCGCAAAAGGTTATCACGTGCTCTTTCTTTTTCTGAGTAAGTTACTGTATTGTTTGATTTTATAGATTCAAGTGAAGACAAGATGGGCACCAGATGGATCATATCAGTTGTCCTGATTCTAATGGGTAAGCTGAGTGATTTTAAACCCTTTCTCTCTTTCTACAAAATATTAGAAAAGGTGTGGGTGTAATGATAGCCAGCTAGGTTTTGCAGTGAGTAAGCCTCACTCCCTGACGCCATAAGAGATGACTTAACGTGATGCATGCAGAAGTGGATCCTGTGGGCTGGGGGCGGAGAGCGGACAGATTGATGAAATCAGGGCTCCAAAACTCAGTAAAGGACTGGCAAGCAGCATCTTTGCAATTGGGCTGAGATCTGAGTCAGTAAAGTCAAAAAGCTGGATCAAAAAACTCCTACAATCTAGAAAATAGATTGGTACCACTGTGGGTTAAATTGACGATCTGGTGCTGACAGGAAGTTGAGCCGTAGCTTTATTGAAGAGGTTGATAAAAGGGATGAGCTTCAGGTGTGGAACGCTGCAGAAGCTCAGCTGGAGCGCCCTGCCTATGACCACACGAACTCTCACACACACAGTAGCCCGACGATGACTGACAGGAACGATAAGGAAAGGGACAGAGGAAACACAAGGACTGAGGAGGTGCCAGATCACGGCACTGCTACCTGAAAAGAGTGTCCTGCCTTAAACAGTAACTTCATAATTTTGATCGTATGCTCCTCATCTAATAACTATCCATTCTATTAGTTTGTTGTATGCTGATAGATCTTTACATGATACAGACAGCCCTCCCTCAAATGTGAAACTAAGTCCTTGTCACCATCATCATTGTTACTGTGTGTGTGTATGTGTGCGCGCGTGTGTGTGTGCGTGCACTCGGGAATACTAAAGAAGACCATGGTCTCTGTGTGAACTGACAATTCTGTAGAAATCTGTAGAGTATGAAATTGCGTGAGTGTAATGTTTTAATATATGTAACGTTTTGTTAAAAAAACGTTTTTTAGTAATCAATTGAGAGGACACTTTTTTCACTTGAACCCCTCTCCCACAAAATGTTTGTGCACGCCTCTGTCAACGTCCAAATCTTGTTGGCAGCGTATTGACTGCATTTGTAAGTAACTTTAAAGTTTCATTGCTGTATTTCTCTAATTAGTCTATTGGACTCTTCTATTATTTGTAAAAGGATTGAGAGGTAAAGGTGCAACTGCAGATTGCGGCTGGGGAAGAGAGTTAATAATACAAGACAAATAAGAGTGTTACATTTATGGGGGAAACAAATCCCAAATCTAAGGATTTGAATATTCTTCGACATTATAGTTATAAATTTTATAAAAATCTAAATGTGTTTTTTGTCAAGGAACCACTTCACTTTGCTAGGTTAGATGATATGATGTGGTGTGATATAATATTTATTGTGCACTACAGCAACAGCAGAAACAACGGCACCTGCTTCGACATCAACCACTGTGTCAACACAGACACCTGCTACTTCAACAAAGACACCTGCTCCAACAACAAAAACAACTGCAGCAACAACAGTGTCAAAAACCACGACACCTGCTCCAACAACTGCAAAACCAACACGCGCTCCGACAACAATTGCAAAAACAACAACCCGTGCTCCGCCAACAATTGCAAAAACAACAACCCGTGCTCCAACAACTGCAAAAAAAACAACCCGTGCTCCGACAACAACTACAAAAAAAACAACACGTGCTCCGACAACAACTACAAAAAAAACAACACGTGCTCCGACAACTGCAAAAACAACAACGCGTGCTCCGACAACTACAAAAACAACAACGCGTGCTCCGACAACTGCAAAAACAACAACGCGTGCTCCGACAACTGCAAAAACAACAACGCGTGCTCCGACAACTGCAAAAACAACAACGCGTGCTCCGACAACTGAGGCAACCACGACACCTGCCCCGACAACAACAACTGAGGTAACCACGACACCTGCCCCGACAACAACTACTGAGGCAACAACGACACCTGCCCCGACAACAACAACTGAGGCAACAACGACACCTGCCCCGACAACAATAACTGAGGCAACAACGACACCTTCCCCGACAACAACTACTGAGGCAACCACGACACCTGCCCAGACAACAACAACTGAGGCAACAACGACACCTGCCCCGACAACAACAACTGAGGCAACAACGACACCTGCCCCGACAACAACAACTGAGGCAACAACGACACCTTCCCCGACAACAACTACTGAGGCAACCACGACACCTGCCCAGACAACAACTACTGAGGCAACAACACCTGCCCCGACAACAACAACTGAGGCAACAACGACACCTGCCCCGACAACAACTACTGAGGCAACCACGACACCTGCCCCGACAACAACAACTGAGGCAACAACGACACCTGCCCCGACAACAACAACTGAGGCAACAACGACACCTGCCCCG
>NW_025737800.1:0-3072 GCF_021292245.1 Micropterus dolomieu
CCGACAGCACTTCAGGGAAGCTGTCCGCCACCGCCACGTTAACAATGACTGTAGCTGAACGAGAGGGCTGCCCGTTGTCCTCCACTATAACAGTCAGTCTTTGTTTCACAGCATCTTTATCAGTCACTTGGCGGATAGTTCTTATTTCTCCATTCTGTAAGCCCACTTCAAACAGCGCCCTGTCTGTGGCTTTCTGCAGTTTATAGGAGAGCCAGGCATTCTGTCCAGAGTCCACATCAACAGCCACCACTTTAGTGACCAGATAGCCCACATCTGCTGAACGAGGCACCATTTCAGCCACCAGAGAGCCACCAGTCTGGACTGGGTACAGAACCTGAGGCGGGTTGTCGTTCTGGTCCTGGATCATTATTTTCACAGTCACGTTGCTACTGAGTGGAGGGGAGCCTCCGTCCTGCGCTTTCACAGTAAGCTGAATTTGTTTAATTTGTTCATAATCAAAGGAACGAATCGCGCTAAGAACTCCAGTTTCGGAGTTTAATGACACATAAGTAGAAACTGGACTACCACTGATATCTGTGTCCTCTAAAAGATACGAGATTCTCGCGTTTTGATTCCAATCAGAGTCTCGCGCGCTGACAGCAAATATGGAAATTCCAGGGGGATTATTCTCCGTGACGTAAGCAGAATAGCTCTTTTTATCAAATAATGGTGCGTTGTCGTTTACGTCAGATATTTTGAGGTGTAATTTTGTTGAGCTAGACAGAGGAGGAGTCCCCAGATCAGTGGCTGTTATTGTTATGTTATAATCTGAGACGGATTCTCGATCAAAATGTTGATCTGATATCAAATTATAATAGTTCGTTAGAGATGATTCAATCTTAAATGGAAGTTTGCCATCTATGGAACATCTTATGTGCCCATTTCTCTCAGAATCTGCATCTTTTACATTCAAAATAGCAATCATTGTTCCAAGGCGTGCATCCTCAGACAAGGGGCTGGAAAATGACATAATATTTATAATTGGGGCATTGTCGTTGACATCAACAACATCAAAAATAACTTTACTTGTCCCAGTTAGGCCACCGTGATCCTTTGCCACAACCCTCACCTCATATTTTCTGTCTTTTTCATAATCTATTTGACCAGCCACATAAATCGTGCCAGTGTTTTCATCAATACTGAAAATATCTGCCGCACTTCCTTTCATTTTAGACAAACTGTAAGTAATGAGACCATTTGAGCCACTATCGGCGTCTGTGGCATTTACTGTAATAACGCTTGTGCCTTTCATCGTGTTTTCCATCACGGATGCTTTATATACTGATTGGTTAAACACCGGAGTATTGTCGTTGGCATCTAACACAGTGACATCTATATTTACTGTACCAGATCTCTGTGGTGTTCCTCCATCAACAGCTATTAGTTTTAAAGAGAAATGTGGATGCCTCTCTCTGTCTAAAGGCTTCTGGAGAACCATCTCAACATATTTACTCCCGTCTGGATTTGCATGTTGCTTCAATATAAAATTGTCGTTTGGTGATAAAATATAGTCTTGCAACGTGTTCTGCCCCACATCTAGATCCTCTGCACTCTCCAGTGGAAACTGCACTCCAACTACAGCTGATTCACTTATTTCAATATTGATAGGTTTATCTTTATTTGGGAAGACGGGAGCGTGGTCATTTATATCCAAAACCTCAACAGTTATTCTGTGCAATTCCATGGGATTTTCCAAAATCACCTCAAAGCTGAAGCTACATGGTGTTATTTCACCACAAAGCTGCTCTCGGTCTATTCTCTCATTCACGACTAGAATCCCTTTGTCTGTCTTCAGCTCGGCGTAGTGGATGTTTTCTCCGGTCACGATACGGGCCCGCCCAGAACGGAGCCTTTTCAGATCCAAACCAAGATCTTGCGCTACGTTACCAATGACAGAGCCTTTCTTCATTTCCTCTGGTATTGAATAACGAATCTGGCCACCTACCATGTTAACCGCAAGAAGCAGCAAAATAAGCAGTCCTATTTGCCGTCGCAGTCCATAAAACAATCGCCATCTTGCGCATCTGTAGGTGAGGGAATCTCGAGTTGCCATCATGGCAACAAAGAACAGAAAATAGTAATTTATATCCAGGTATTATGACGGAAAATGTGGTTCTTATATAAACGTTCCCTGGTTCCGTGTTACATTTAATCACGTCTTCAAGCTTTACACGCAAGTCGGTGAGACCATGTTCTCTCTTGTGTGGCCTAAACCCCGTTAAAACACAGAGAGCCTTCTTCACTGTGTAGTCAGTCGAGGGATGAAGTGAATGACGACACAACACTGAAAATATTTTACTGACCAACAGCGTCCCTCAGAGTCTGAAAGATGAACGTCAGACGAGGCCCCTACCACACTAACACTTCAAAGCAGACACTCTTTACACAGCTCTATCTCGAGTGAAAACCACTTTGGAATGAATTTTGGACTAACTGTAAGCGTGAAAGTGCTTTGTGATTTATACCGATATGAAGTGCATTACAGTAGTCTAATCGAGAAGAAATAAAAGCATGTGTAGCTTGTTCAAAACTGTTAAAAGACAAAAACGGTTTAACTTTGGCTAAAAGGCAAAGATGATAAAAACCAGATTTCACAACCGCATTTATTTGTTTGTCAAGTTTAAAATCACTGTCTATTTTGACCCCAAGGTTAGTTACAACAGGATGCACAAAGTCATTAAGGGGGCCCAAGTCGATCATGGAGTTAGTGGCGCCAAACTGCATGATCTCTGTTTTAAAATAAATGGAGAGTTTATAGGGTCTAGAAAGACTGACGTGTAATTAAAACACTCTCCTCTAAAATATGATATCCACAAATTCAGTTTATGGACCTATTCAGCGGTTTATGCAATGCAAATGTAGGAAGAGGGCTAGACACTTAAATATTCTGAAGTGAAAATATATCGGGATTCCGGTTCTGCATTACACAATTACATGGTGATGAAATGTAAATGATTTTACTCTGACTGCATTTGTTCCGCAACTTTTTCAGGTACCAGTATGCCTAATGTAAACCACAGTATCCTTTCTTGCCACTTGGGCAAAAGATGTATTTCGCCTACAAAAAAAAAA
>NW_025737800.1:3092-4840 GCF_021292245.1 Micropterus dolomieu
ACGAATCTGGCCACCTACCATGTTAACCGCAAGAAGCAGCAAAATAAGCAGTCCTATTTGCCGTCGCAGTCCATAAAACAATCGCCATCTTGCGCATCTGTAGGTGAGGGAATCTCGAGTTGCCATCATGGCAACAAAGAACAGAAAATAGTAATTTATATCCAGGTATTATGACGGAAAATGTGGTTCTTATATAAACGTTCCCTGGTTCCGTGTTACATTTAATCACGTCTTCAAGCTTTACACGCAAGTCGGTGAGACCATGTTCTCTCTTGTGTGGCCTAAACCCCGTTAAAACACAGAGAGCCTTCTTCACTGTGTAGTCAGTCGAGGGATGAAGTGAATGACGACACAACACTGAAAATATTTTACTGACCAACAGCGTCCCTCAGAGTCTGAAAGATGAACGTCAGACGAGGCCCCTACCACACTAACACTTCAAAGCAGACACTCTTTACACAGCTCTATCTCGAGTGAAAACCACTTTGGAATGAGTTTTAAGAAATCATCGGTAAATGAAAACAACTTTCAAGTCAGCATATTGTATTGTGAAAGATTCTGTGTAAAAAGTAAAAGACAAATCCACCTTTCAAAAATAACAGAAAACGAGATCTCATGGTCACACAATTCGGTGACAACGTACTCGGTCCTAAAAATAACTATAAAAAGATTTAAATTAAAATAAATATAATTGTTATCATCGTGGAAAAAAATCATGTTTAAATTCTAAACCACATCAAAGTCTCCTTACAATAAATGGAGGGTTTATAGGGTCTAGAAAGACTGATGTGTAATTTAAGCACTATCCTCTAAAATATGATATCCACAAATTCAGTTTATGGACCTATTCAGCGGTTTATGCAATGCAAATGTAGGAAGAGGGCTAGACACTTAAATATTCTGAAGTGAAAATATATCGGGATTCCGGTTCTGCATTACACAATTACATGGTGATGAAATGTAAATGATTTTACTCTGACTGCATTTGTTCCGCAACTTTTTCAGGTACCAGTATGCCTAATGTAAACCACAGTATCCTTTCTTGCCACTTGGGCAAAAGATGTATTTCGCCTACAAAAAAAAAATAGTCACATGATACAGTTCGTATGCGATTATGTCAGGAGCTTTTGCGTTCCTAAGCTATATTTATGAATACTTAAACAGAAGGAGCTTTTATATCAGGTGATGCAAACTGAGATGCTGTCCGTGGTGCTGAAAATGGCGCTATGAAGTACAGCTGTTTATACCGGTGCATCTAAATAAAGAAAGTGAACAAAAGGGCACATAGATGAAAATGTATTATTAAACTGACCTCTAGAGGAGAGTCTGGTTCATCCAGGATGCTCTTTTCACTCTGTATCCGCTGCATCGTCCCTGTAGAACTGGGGTCCATTATCAGCACGTTCTGACTACCAGCTCTGCCGAACTTACAGTCACTCTTTCTGGAGTCAGTCGTCCTGCACACCTCGTAGTTGTACACGTGCTGGAGAGTCCCTGTCCCCAAAGTGTCTGAGTAACGTGGTGGATAATACGGAATCACAGGGAGATTGGAGTGATACAGGACGCGAGACTGTCTCCATCTGTAGATTTTCACTGATATAATAACCACTAAACACGTGATGAAGAGGAAGGAAACTACAGCCAAAGCCAGCACTAAGTAAAAAGTCAGGTTGTCATTGTACTCCTTGTCGTGTGTAAAGTCAGTGAACTCCGACAGCACTTCAGGGAAGCTGTCCGCCACCGCCACG
>NW_025737801.1:0-5839 GCF_021292245.1 Micropterus dolomieu
GAGCTTAAAATTCGAGTTGCCAGGCGACAACCTCGGAACCTGAATGATTTGGAGGCTGTCTGCAGGGAGGAGTGGGCCAACATCCCTGCCGAAATGTGCACAAACCTTGTCACCAACTATAAAAACCGTTTGACATCTGTGCTGGCCAATAATGGCTTTTCTACAAAATATTAACATGCTGTTTGTCCAGGGGGTCAAATACTTGTTTTTCCTCATCAGATGGTTATCAATTTTTATAAATTCATATGATGTGATTTTCTGGAATTTTCTTTGGGATTCTGTCTTTCACTGTTAGAATGTACATATGATTAAAATTGTAGATTGTTGCATTCTTTGTAAGTGGGCAAACCTGCAAAATCAGCAAGGGGTCAAATACTTTTTTTCCCCCACTGTATATACAGGGGGTGTGTGTGTGCGCGCGCGCGCGCGTGTGTTACCTTTGCAGTAAGTTCCATTGCCTTCATATCCAGCTACACACAAGCACACAGCAGCTGAACCATCTGGTCCTGTTATACAGCTGCAGTAGAGGACAAACTGTTCAATACACATTTCTACTGAACCTGAGAGCAGCGGTCATCTGTGGCCATTTTTTAAGATAATCAGTACAGCAAATACCATGTGCAGACCCACACCAACAATGACCTGATCTAAGTATTGTCTGTGTATCCAAAGCCTGATATATATTATTCTTCTGTGCCACAGAGCTGTTGCACTGACCTGTCGGTGTCACAGTAATTTTGTGTTTCCTGTAATTCAATCAACTTTGGACAGCTAATGTAAAGTAATAAGTCAACTACATTAGTTGAAATGTTGTACCTACTCATCTTGCAAGTGTGTTGGCATCACATTGTACATTTTACATTTGATTTACTTGTTTAAAAGATTTACAACAGCCTTCATATAAAGTTTTTAAAATTACAGGTAGATTTTGATGCCTAATAATAGCAGCTGATGACAAAACCTGTTTGAGTCAGTTAAACAAAGTTTAATTAGATTTATTGAAAATGTTTTTAAAAATTGTTTTAATGTTATGTTCAGTGATTTCACTGAACACATTTGACTGCTAGTGACTTTTTGAGCAGCACTTCCAGTGTTTTATATATTAAAAACACCTTTCAATATAATCCATCCAGTACAACACTAACACACACAACGACCCTAATAATAAACATAAAAGTAGAATTTTCACCTCATTGTAGAACAAGATTAAACACAAACTTTGTAAAAATATAATTTATGACTGACTTGGATTGCATTAGATTGTACAAGTGTACCTAATAAAGTGACCAGTGAGTGTAAGCACTGTACTTAGATCATTCTTTTTGTAATAACAGTAGTCAAATGTTTTTCCTGTCTGCACAACGCATGGTGGCAGTTAGCTCTCAGTTACCATCATCAACGTATTTTTATGTTTCAGTGTTTGTGTGGGATGATGTCATTCCCCTAATCAAGGGTATAATAATTATCACACTACAAAATAGTAAACAGTAAATTATTTCAGACAGCCAGGCAGGGTTTTTTGTCCCAGTGTATTCTCTGTAAATATACAGCGTCTCCAATCCAGATCACACACTTACATACATATTAGCTGTAGACATAACAGGAGGACTTACTTGGCGTTCTCATCACACACACCTCCACAGGCGTCGTCCTTGATCTCTGAGACACACACACAAAGATTTCAAGTGATAACAATTTAGAGAAAATACTGAGTGGTGTTACAATTTCACTGTGCGCTTATATGTATGTTTGTCTTACCTACAGAGCAGGAAGCTCCTTTCCAACCTTTATAGCACACACACCTGCCACTTCCTGCAAGACCGTCCTCACACTTTCCATGGTCACACACACACTCTGCAACACACACACACACAGGTTAACTGTGGCAGCATGTCTCCTTGGTGGTTTAAAAATGACTCATCTCGTCATAGGCTACTTAGCATCATCGGTTAGCATCACAGCTTTGTTAGTGCTGATTATTAGCCTTGCTGGTTCGTTAAAAGTTGTAGGTTTGTAAGCATTGTAATTTTCATGCATGTGCTAGCATGATAGGATTGTTAGATCCACAGGTTTTGTTAGCCCTGCTAGTTTGGTAGCATTGCAGGGTTATTTGCGCCAAGTGTTTGTTGGTATAGGTTAAGTCTCTCGGGTTTGTTTACATTGTAGGTTTATTAACCTCACTTGTTTCACAGAAGAAGTTTCACAGCTTTGTTAAGTGTTGTAGGTTTATCAGCTGCTTGGGTTTGTTAATCTCTCAGGTTTGTAAACCTCCAACAGTAAGACTGTGTCACACGAGAGTCAGTTTCGATAGGAGATTCCAGCCAGAAAAGGGACCTACAGGAATCTAGTCAACACTTTCCAACGAAAGACCAGATTTTATAATTAGACCTTAAAATTGGGCCCCATCCACATTACAATGTTTTAAAACGTGGACTTTTTGCTACGTTTGCACCTCCCATCCAGAATAAAAAGGCAAAAACAAAGACCTAAATGGATGGCGCTGTCTATAGCTGCCTCGGAGTTAGGTGTGCTTTGTTTTGTTTTTGTGTGTTTTCAGCTGTGATTCCCGGTGCTCTTTCACCAGAGAAGAGCTCATGAACATCAGGGAACAACTCCAGCGGATTTATTTCCCACTTTTCTCGCGCTATCAGTGGAATTATTGGACATTTTGGTGAAGGGCTCTCTCGTTAATGTTGTATGTAAAGGGAAACAAGCTGGGTCGCTCATGCGCCTCCACCAGCAGGGACTCCGCACACCGCTACTGGCAATATTTCTCTCCAACATGCGCTCACTGTGCAATAAACTGGACGAACTTCAGCTACTGGTGGGGAAAAACAGAGACTTTTATTCATCTTCTGTTCTGTGCTTCACAGAGTCGCGGCTGTGTGGATCAATACCAGACTCCGTGCTGCAGCTGGCTGGCTTCCAACTCTACAGAGCGGATCGCGACACAGAACTCTCCAGCAAAACAAAAAGTGGAGGTATGTGTTTTTATATTAACAATGGCTGGTGTACTAACGTGACAGTGACTCAGCAGCACTGCAGCAATTCAGCAACAGCAATTCCTAATCTGGAATTTTAATTCATAAACTGTAAACTGTTGTACTCCCCCCGTGAGTTTGCTTCATTCATTCTGGTTGGTGTTTACATTCTGCCGCACGCCAACGTGCACAACGCATGGCGCACGCTGGCCGACCAGATACTGTGTGTGGAGCAGACAAACCCAGACTCCCTTGTCATTGTTCTTGGTGACTTTAACAAAGGAAACCTCTGCCAAGAACTCCCCAAATACAGAGAGTTTATTAAGTGTCCAACCAGAGAGGGGAACACTTTGGATCACTGTTACACCACAGTTAGCAGTACCTCTCACGCCGTTACACGCGCTCCACTGGGACACTCTGATCATGTCATGGTCCACCTGATTCCTGCTTAGAGACAGAAATTAAAACTCTGCAAACCTGTAGTGAGGACATGGCCCAGTGAAGCCGTAGAGGATCTTCAGGCGTGTTTGGACTGCACTGACTGGGATGTTTTCAGGACTGCTACCAACAATCTGGATGAGTTTACTGAGGCTGTGACATCCTACATCATCTTCGTTGAGGACAAATGTATACCAACACGCACCAGGGTGAGTTATAACAATGACAAACCCTGGTTCACAGCTAAGCTCAGACAGCTGAGGTTGGAAAAGGAAGAGGTGTTTAGGAGTGGAGACCGGTCCAGGTTTAAGGAGTCAAAGTACAGGTTTAGCAATGCGGTGCGAGATGATAAACAGCTGTACGCAGAGAGACTACAACACCGGTTCTCAAGGAATGACTCTGCTTCTGTCTGGAGAGGATTCAGACAGATCACCAGCTACAAACCTAAATTCCCCAACTCCATGAATGACTCACGCCTTGCCAACGAGCTAAACCAGTTTTACTGTCGCTTTGAAAGACAATGGGACAGACCTGACACCGTCCCCCATCCCACCACTGACCGGCCACAGTCCACCATCTCATCCCCCTCCTCCTCCCCCTCTCTTACCATCCTAGAGAAGGACGTCAACAGATTGTTCAAGAGGCAGAAACCTCGCAAAGCAGCGGGGCCGGACTCTGTCTCCCCATCCACCCTGAAGTACTGTGCTGATCAGCTGTTTCCGGTGTTCACAGACATTTTTAACACCTCACTGGAGTCATGCCATGTGCCAGCATGCTTCAAAGCCTCCACCATCACCCCTATCCCCACAAAAACAAGGACCACGGGACTAAACGACTACAGACCCGTCGCCCTGACCTCTATGGTAATGAAGTCTTTTGACCCTTGTCCCACTTAAATCCTCATAGACCCACTACTGGACCCCCTGCAGTTGAACCACTGCTGAAGTTCAGCCTGCCAAAGACAATAATGGTGCACTTCTACACCGCCATCATTGAATCCATCCTCACCTCCTCCATCACCATCTGGTACGCTGCTGCAACTGCCAGGGACAAGGGCAGGCTGCAGCGTATCATTCGCTCTGCAGAGAAGGTGATTGGCTGCAATCTTCCATCACTTCAGGACCTGTACGCCTCAGGACTCTGAGGTGAGCAGGAAAGATTGCAGCTGACGCCTCCCATCCCGGCCATAATTTGTTGTTAATTGTAAATTGTTGTTGTTCCATTGTTTTTTGTTTTTTTTATATTGTAAGTTATATTATTTATATTATTCCTTGTATGTGTAAAACACTACTTGGCAATAAAGCTCCTTCTGATTCTGATTCACTGCCGACCCCGTTTTTTGTTTTAAAACTCCGGGTAGTGTACCCGGACGGGCAAAAACAGAGGACTTTAAAAATGATGACGCAGACGCTCACTTTTCCCTGATTGGGTCTTATAAGTCATGCAAAGCAGAATTACAATGTTACTGACTGAGTTTTTGATTTGGTATTATTATTAAAATATTTTGTACTGTGCAAATATAGCCTGTGCATGTTGCCTTATTTACTTTGCAATGAATACCAGTCTGTTCTCCTCGCCACAGCCCCTTTAAACTCCTGTGTTACACTCAGCAAATGTTTCAGGTCATTATTGGTCCATGAAAAAAAAAACTCTGGTGTGGTTCTTCGTCTGTATTTCGTTATTCTTATACGGAATAGACTATCTGCTTCATGTTTACACCGGCACGCACATGCCTAGTGTACGGCCACTAGATGTGTCACACACATTCATACGCTGGCGGAATAGCCGCCAGGGGCAAATCGGGGTTCAGTATCTTGCCCAAGGACACTTCGACACGCAACCAGGGGGAGCCAGGGATTGCCGCCCCATGGAGATCGTATTCATTTTAAAACTGTTTTTAAACAAAAACTGAGTAGTGTGGATGGGGCCCAAGTTAAATGTAAGTGCAATTTGCACACTTTCCCACCTGAACTATGTCCTTCTATTGTTTTTCCTCCCTTCCAGAATTTAATGTTATCCTGATTCATTTTTCTTTTAGTTTCTATATTTTCTATGACTTCATACAGACAGTATTACTATCTACTATCAGTCTGAGAAGCAGAAACATGTTTCTGAGGTTTTCTGTCCATATTTTAAGATAAATTAGTACCACTAGTGAACAACTCATTGTATTACCAAAGATTACAAGCAATTATGTTGCGAGCATTTAACAACTATAGGTCCCATGAGGCTTGGATAGAGCTTCACGAAGTGTGTTCTTTGTTGGTCAGTCTGAATAAGTAATGCCTCCTGTCAGTTCGGCAGTGTTTCTGTCAGGTGTGTGTGTGTTCCTCACTGGAGGTACAGTTGACGCCGTAACGTCCTGGCTCACAGTCCTCGCACGCCGTGCCATGGAAACCCTCGAAGCAACGGCACTCCCC
>NW_025737802.1:0-2965 GCF_021292245.1 Micropterus dolomieu
GACACCTGCTCCAACTGAGTCAACAACGACACCTGCCCCGACAACAACTGAGGCAACAACGACACCTGCTCCAACTGAGTCAACAACGACACCTGCCCCGACAACAACTGAGGCAACAACGACACCTGCCCCGACAACAACTGAGTCAACAACGACACCTGCCCCGACAACAACTGAGGCAACAACGACACCTGCTCCAACTGAGTCAACAACGACACCTGCCCTGACAACAACTGAGTCAACAACGACACCTGCCCCGACAACAACTGAGGCAACAACGACACCTGCCCCGACAACAACTGAGGCAACAACGACACCTGCTCCGACTGAGGCAACAACAACACCTGCCCCAACAACGACACCTGCTCCGACAACAACTGAGGCAACCACGACACCTGCCCCGACTGAGGCAACCACGACACCACCTGCCCCGACTGAGGCAACAACGACACCTGCCCCGACTGCGGCAACAACGACACCACCTGCCCCGACTGAGTCAACAACGACACCTGCCCCGCCCCAACTGAGGCAACAACGACACCACCTGCCCCGACTGAGGCAACAACGACACCTGCCCCGACTGAGGCAACAACGACACCTGCCCCGACTGAGGCAACAACGACACCTGCCCCGACTGAGGCAACAACGACACCTGCCCCGACAACAACTGAAGGAACCGCGACACCTGCCCCGACAACAACTGAAGGAACCGCGACACCTGCCCCGACAACAACTGAAGGAACCGCGACACCTGCCCCGACAACAACTGAAGGAACAACCACCACGGTGACGTTCAGATCTGTTCAAAGCACATTTACAAGTGACTTGAACAATCAATCATCTGCAGCATTTAGAGATCGAGTTTCAATGATAAAGTCACAGGTAAGTCAAACCCTTAGAATAAAATCTTCTGGTACAAATACTGAACTTTTTCAACAGAGAGTTCAAGCCCCCATTCAGAGAACTGAAAGGTTATGGTAACACTTTAAAACACAGCTAATACTCGCTTTACTTTATTTTTGTATCTTTCTAGGTTTGTATATTTCTAGGTGTTAATTTTTTCCAAATGTTTGTTTTCCAGTAAGTAACCAGTATTTACAAAAATAGTATAATTTACTCCATTGTTCCCTATAGTCTTGTTTCTAAGTAAATTGTTTATTGAAACTTGATTCATACAGCAGAATTAGATTAGGGCTTTATTTTAAGTGTTACCACTGTCATCACTAAAACCAAGTATCAGTAACCTTCAAAAATAAGCATTAAGTCATGCTTAACTTCAATACTTGTACTGTATACAATAAAACATACAGTACGAAGAATTGAAACACAGCTAGTGAATGGTCAATTCCCCAAGTAGAAATTCCCCACATAGAAAGGAATCGCATACCAGTTGAAAAAATGTGCACACTGCCCAGAAATACACGTGAAGACACTTAATGTTACTGCAAAAAATGAATAGATCATCTATTATTTTTTTAATCCTGTGGTGGTTCTCATCATTATTTTTCCTCCTGTCTGTCGGTCTCCTGGACACAGTTAGATTTCTGCACTACAGAAAGTACAGAAAACAAAATAAAAATAAAATACTGTAAAATAAGGAAATATAATGATAAACTGGAATATTTGTATTTCCTGATGAAAATACAGGTAAATAAGTGCTGCTGCTGCTGCAGAATAATAATAGTAATTATTACGTGAAATAAAGAGCGAAGATAACTAAACTACACCTCCAGCTCACTGTACAACTTAGGCAAACATATGTGAAACGTGTTTAAGTACGATTTGTTTTCTGTTTCTGCAGCTTGAACCTGTGTTCCACATGGCTTTCCCTTCCTCCTTCATGTCCCTGGATGTGTTGTCATTCAGGTAATTTGTTAAGACTTATCATGTTAAATTTTAAGAGTAGTGAACAAAATGTGATATTTCAAAATTATTTTGTGTTTCTCCATCTGCAGAAATGGATCAGTCATCAATGACGTGAACCTTCTCTTTGCAAGCACATCTGTTCCTAATAATATTGAGATTGGGAGGGTTTTTATCAATGATAGTTTAAACTTCACTGGCTTCGACATTGAAAGGAGCTCAATCAAAGTGAATGACACCCTATATTCTGATCTACCTGCTCCCACATCTGAGGCAACAACGACACCTGCTCCAACAACTGAGGCAACAACGACACCCGCCCCAACAACGACACCTGCCCCGACAACAACTGAGGCAACCACGACACCTGCCCCGACTGAGGCAACAACGACACCACCTGCCCCGACTGAGGAAACAACGACACCACCTGCCCCGACTGAGGCAACAACGACACCACCTGCCCCGACACCACCTGCCCCGACTGAGGCAACAACGACACCACCTGCCCCGACTGAGGCAACAACGATACCTGGCCCGACTGAGGTAACAACGACACCACCTGCCCCGACTGAGGCAACAACGACACCTGCCCCGACTGAGGCTACAACGACACCACCTGCCCCGACTGAGGCAACAACGACACCACCTGCCCCGACTGAGTCAACGACGACACCACCTGCCCCGACTGAGGCAACGACGACACCTGCCCCGACTGAGGCAACAACGACACCACCTGCCCCGACTGAGGCAACAACGACACCACCTGCCCCGACTGAGGCAACAACGACACCACCTGCCCCGACACCACCTGCCCCGACTGAGGAAAAAACGACACCAACTGCCCCGACTGAGGAAACAACGACACCACCTGCCCCGACTGAGGCAACAACGACGCCTGCCCCGACTGAGGCAACGACGACACCACCTGCCCCGACTGAGGCAACAACGACACCACCTGCCCTGACTGAGGCAACAACGACACCTGCTCCAACAACTGAGGCAACAACGACACCCGCCCCAACAACGACACCTGCCCCGACAACAACTGAGGCAACCACGACACCTGCCCCGACTGAGGCAACAACGAAACCACCTGCCCCGA
>NW_025737802.1:3003-3887 GCF_021292245.1 Micropterus dolomieu
CAACGACACCACCTGCCCCGACAGCACCTGCCCCGACTGAGGCAACAACGACACCACCTGCCCCGACTGAGGAAACAACGACACCACCTGCCCCGACTGAGTCAACAACGACACCACCTGCCCCGACTGAGGCAACAACGACACCCACCCCAACAACGACACCTGCCCCGACAACAACTGAGGCAACCACGACACCTGCCCCGACTGAGGCAACAACGACACCACCTGCCCCGACTGAGTCAAAAACGACACCACCTGCCCCGACTGAGGCAACAACGACACCATCCCCGACTGAGGCTACAACGACACCACCTGCCCCGACTGAGGCAACCACGACACCTGCCCCAACTGAGGCAACAACGACACCACCTGCCCCGACTGAGGCAACGACGACACCACCTTCCCCGACTGAGGCAACGACGACACCACCTGCCCCGACACCACCTGCCCCGACTGAGGCAACAACGACACCTGCCCCGACTGAGGCAACAACGACACCACCTGCCCCGACTGAGGAAACAACGACACCACCTGCCCCGACTGAGGCAACAACGACACCTGCCCCGACTGAGGCAACCACGACACCACCTGCCCCGACTGAGGAAACAACGACACCACCTGCCCCGACTGAGGCAACAACGACACCTGCCCCGACTGAGGCAACCACGACACCACCTGCCCCGACTGAGGCAACGACAACACCACCTGTCCCGAGTGAGGCAACAACGACACCACCTGCCCCGACTGAGGCAACGACGACACCACCTGCCCCGACTGAGGCAACGTCGACACCACCTGCCCCGACTGAGGCAACAACGACACCTGCCCCGACAACAACTGAGGCAACCACGACACCTGCCCCGACTGAGGCAACAACGACACCA
>NW_025737803.1:0-2257 GCF_021292245.1 Micropterus dolomieu
GTGCACGACATTAATCCATAGCCTTACATTTGATTTAATTAAAGGCAGTTGTAAAATGAAAAGTCTTAAGTCTTGATTTAAAAGAACTGACAGTTTCAGCAGACCTACAGTTATCTGGGAGTTTGTTCCTGATATATGGAGCATAAAAACTGAACGCTGCTTCTCATTTAGTTTTGACTCTGGGGACAGAGAGCAGACCTGCTCCAGACGACTGAGAGGTCTGGATGGTTCATAATGAAGCAGAAGATCAGAAATGTATTTTGGCCCTAAACCATTCAGTGCTTTATAAACCAACAGCAGGATTTTGAAATCAATTCTTTGACAGACAGGAAGCCAATGTAAAGACCTCAGAACTGGAGTGATGTGATCCACTTTTTTGGTCTTAGTGAGGACTCGAGCAGCAGCGTTCTGATGATGGATTTCTTAGGGAGCCCTGTAGAGACACCGTTACAGTAGTTGAGTCGACTGAAGATAAATGCATGGATAAGTTTTTCCAGATCCTGCTGAGACATAAGTCCATTAATCCTTTATATTCCACAGGTGATAGTAGGCTTGCTATGTTGCTGCGGTGAGGCAAGCGATCGTTAAGCTACAAGGATGCTACCGTCAGGTTAACGTTGAGCTAACAGGTTGCTAACGTGGAGCTGACATGCGGTCTGTCCCTGGATCAGCTGACCAGGGAGACCCCATGTGTCCACATTGCACCACATTAGCTGCGGCTAATGACAACTAGCAACCGGTTTCATTGCTGCTGGCCGATCTCGTCAGTCAGAGCGGACCACTGGCAAGCCATGGGTCGAAAAGAGGCTGTGTGAATCTTGTTGCTCCCTTTGTGGATGTTGTTGAACAAATCGTATCAGTGCCTGTCTCTGTCGAACCAAGCACACATTTCCCACACTGTGAGCCAGCTGCTGTTAGCCAAGTGGCTAATCTGCAGCTTGAAGCTCAAAGCAACAAGCAGTACACTCTGTTCACGATCAGAGGTCCCTTCACACACCACTCCCCACAGAAACTGTATGAGCCCACGACAGCGGACATTAGCTTTGTGTGAACAGAACATGTACACACCCGGTACAGATATTTTTAATCTTCGTGAAATCTGCCGGGGGAACGTGCATAATGTCAACAGCATCACACACTGCCCGGCAGTGCCTGGCTGCGAGCTTGTGCATAATCACGGCATCACTGGCACGGTCCTTCTGTGCGTCCAGGGATTCCCCTTTGGTTCACAGAAGCCAGGCTGTGTCAAATCAGCCCTTGAAACGGTCATTACGCTTCATGCGGACAAGATAACACTACACACAACCCTGTGTGTAGTGTTATCTTATCGCCACTCCACACAGGTCTCTCACGATGTGCCCCCCCGGTGGCCGCGCCTTGCCGTCAGATTGAGTCCCACATGGGTTTTAGTGTCAGGACGGTGTTCGCTCACACCTTGGTGAAGTATTTCCTGAAAGGGGCGTGGAGGCACAGGCCGGTGGCATGGCCTGTTGTTCCACAGTGGGATTTGGCTTATGTGTGCTAATCCAAGCCCCTTTTGAGCCTTAGAGACGGCGGACCTCAAGTTTCTTTCGGCCAAGGTCGCCTTACTTGTGGCTCTAACATCGGCCAGGAGGGTCAGCGATCTGGCTGCCCTCTCTGTGGCTCCGTCTCAGGATTCAGGATGACGGCAGCTCAGCTGTCCTGTGCCCCAATACTGCATTCATGCCTAAGAGCTTCACTAGCTCCTTCAGTTGCGGGTGATTACTCTCTCGGGCTTCTTTCCTCCCCCTCATGGGTCTGAGGACGACGCTACATCCCATATCCTCTGCCCAGTGCGTGCGCTGTCCTGTTACTTGGCGCGCACGGCCGCCTGGTGCCGTTCGCAGCGCCTGTTTATGCACTACAGGGAGCAGTCCAAGGCGCAGATACAGGACTAAAATGCTGCTGTGTTGATTATAAAGGAAATCAGAGATGGGCCTTGCTGTTTGAAAAGGATCAAATGGTTGTCTATGGGTCTGTGGCTGAGCTTGTTGCTGCAGCGCCTGTCTCACTGGCTGTGCGAGGCTATTTCACAGGCCTATACGTCAGCCGGTGAGTCCTCTCCGGATGTCATCAGGGTGCACTCCACGAGAGGTGTCTCGTCCTCTGTGGCGTTGCACGGTGGGATGACGGTGGACGACATCTGCTTGGCGGCTCGCTGGTCATCCCCGTGCTCTTTCATCCGTTTCTACCTGTGGAATGTCTCCTGTTTCTCGCTGACTCACTCAGTACTGAG
>NW_025737804.1:0-1778 GCF_021292245.1 Micropterus dolomieu
AGTTCACCTAAATTACATCACATCATGCAGTATTTTCTCACTTAACCTCTAGCAGCTTTAAACAACACAGATAGTTTAGTTTTATTTCCAAAAACAACGTCCACGTTACTGTACTACTATAAAATCTAGTTCCAATGCAAACTGTCCAGCAGCCAGTCAGATAAAGATCATTTATAAAACTGTGTGTAGAAACCTCACTAACAGTGTACGTGCGCCCAAAAGCCAAAAATGGCGTACGCCAAAAAATATTCAGACTTATAAAACCGTGCGTACGCACAGTTGTAAGCTAGTTCCCTTTACAAATCACAACCAACTTGAAATGTGGCGCATAGGGAGCTCCATGTCCGACCCTTCAAACGCCCATAGTTGCCTGTGAATGGTCAGTGAAACGCCCCTCGTTAATATTAATACGTCCTGACTGCAGGAAGAAAAGGAGGCAAATTCTGACAGAGAAGCTACAAAAGGAGATTTAACTCAGTGTGACACTGATGTTCCTTTGGTGAAGCTGAAACATGTTGTTTGGTGGGTAAAAAACGCACTTTCACGCACCGGAGGAAAGGGGGCGCCGGAGCTCCACCCCTTTATAACCAATCTGCAGGAAGGGGCCTCCCTCTTGAGTAGTGACGTCGCTGGATGACCCAGGTACCCAAGATCCCCCCGTTTGAAAAGAGAGTAAACCAAATGCATTCCACCTGTTTTTAAACATTTATTTAGGCGACACAAACAGTCCACTCCCTTAACGAGGCTGGCGATGAGTTAAAAGAAATAGCCGGTGACTTGTTGTAAATGACAATAAAATAGTGTTATTTTTCCATAATGTGTTTTTACAAGCAGCGCATCACATCCACACGCTGGCGCTCAGCGTTTGGCTCGATAAGGAAACGAACATGTGATTACAACACATGAAACTCTGCTCTCCTATTTGCTCGACTGACGCACTGAAGACGGCATCAATTTAAATATAATTTGTCCTCCTGTTCACCTTATTTATGAGAATAAATTCAATGCATGCAAGTAGGCGTATTAATTAATATGATTCCTGATTAAAGTGTCCAACATATTTGAGGTGTTCTCTTGCAGAAACAGAATCTCTGTTTGTGTTTATTATCCTCAGTCATGGTTCTTTTTGTGCGCCGCAAATTATCTTAAATTATGTTTTTTTATTGCGCACTTCAGGGGAAATCAATCAAACGAGTGTGTGATTATTTAGAAAGGCTTTAAGCCTATACTACTCAGAGGTAATATTTCTATATATGTTACACAGTAGTAGGCCTTCATTTCAAACAGTTTCATCCTTCTGCCATGTTTCTCATTTCTCCTCTTTCAGAGTTTACTTACGGGACGCACATTTTCCCATCAAGTTTGTTTTTTATAGATCACAACCTTTGCTTGGGAAGTGGCGTGCGCACGTTAAAGTGTGTCAGAGTGAGGGTTTGTTTGTGTTTCACAGGTGAATAATGATGAAGATGAAGATGATGGTGTGGTGAACTATGAAAACGATGGAGACCCTTCTGCCTCTGTCAGACTCCACTGATCAACAACTTCCATATCAACATCAGCTCATCAGAGAAAAGACTCCACTGCAGTTAAATAACAGCACATTTACACGAGTAGTTGAAGCCTTTAGAGAACTGTTGAGAAGATTTCTTAAGGTGCTTTGTTTATGTAACAAGGAAAGGTCAGACAGGTCTAGCTTAGAGTAAAGCCTAGTTCACACCACACAGTTTTAAGCCCGATTTGCCGCTCGGCGACCGTCAGGCTGTGATCAGGGGTAAATC
>NW_025737805.1:0-3324 GCF_021292245.1 Micropterus dolomieu
AGGGGCGAGCCAGGCTGTTGGGGCTGTTGGGGCCCTTGGGGCAAAGAAGGTTCTTGTGGGGATGAAGGCTGTTGGGGCGACCCAGGCCCTAGGGGCAAAGAAGGTTCTTGTGGGGATGAAGGCCCTTGGGGCGACCCAGGCCCTAGGGGTGAGCCAGGCTGTTGGGGCGACCCAGGCCCTAGGGGCAATGAAGGTTCTTGGGGCGAGCCAGGCTGTTGCGGGGATGAAGGCCCTTGCGGCAAGCCAGGCCCTAGGGGCAAGCCAGGCTGTTGCGGGGATGAAGGTTCTTGGGGCGAGCCAGGCTGTTGTGGGGATGAAGGCCCTTGCGGCAAGCCAGGCCCTAAGGGCGACCCAGGCCCTAGGGGCAATGAAGTTTCTTGGGGTGAGCCAGGCTGTTGGGGCCCTTGGGGTGAGCCAGGCCCTAGGGGCAATGAAGGTTCTTGGGGCGAGCCAGGCCCTTGTGGTGACCCAGGCCCTAGAGGCGATGAAGGCCCTTGCGGCAAGCCGGGCCCTAAGGGCGACCCAGGCCCTAGGGGCAATGAAGGTTCTTGGGGCGAGCCTGGCCCTTGTGGTGTCCCAGGCTGATTGGGCAATGAAGGTTCTTGGGGCGAGCCAGGCTGTTGTGGGGATGAAGGCCCTTGCGGCAAGCCGGGCCCTAGGGGCGAGCCAGGCTGTTGGGGCCCTTGGGGCGAGCCAGGCCCTAGGGGCAATGAAGGTTCTTGGGGCGAGCCTGGCCCTTGTGGTGTCCCAGGCCCTAGGGGCAATGAAGGCCCTTGCGGCAAGCCGGGCCCTAGGGGTGAGCCAGGCTGCTGCGGGGAAGAAGGCCCTTGGGACAACCCAGGCCCTAGGGGAAAGCCAGGCTGTTGCGGGTAAGAAGGCCCTTGGGGTGACCCAGGCCCTAGGGGTGAGCCAGGCCCTAGGGGTGAGCCAGGCCCTAGGGGCAATGAAGGTTCTTGCGGCGAGCCTGGCCGTTGTGGACATGCAGGCCGTTGGGGCCCTAGGGGCGATCCAGGCCGTTGCGGACATGCAGGCCGTTGGGGCCGCGCTCGGATTGGCTCAATGCGCTTAAATGTGGGATAGGATTGGCCACTGGAGCGAGGATATACGCCTGGGTCAACCTTCGGGCTTCTCTCACAAGATGCGGTAGCAACTTGTGTCTGATCAAACGCGTTGACGTACAACAATTGCAGGCTGTAGTGGTCACTCTGTAATTCAAAGAGCTTTTTGAAGAAAGAACTCAATTCAAGACATGCAAAACTACACATTAAAAATATAATAGACTACAGAGCCAAGGCAATTACTTCAAAGTACATTTAAAGAAACCTACCCGTTTCACATGGCACCCGGTAAAGGGTACAGCCAAGGTGTTAGTCAAAGGGTTCACTTCATAACCACAAGACTCTGGAGCATCCATAACCGACAGCAGGTCCTTTGAGCCTGATGAACGAAGTGAAAGCCTAGTCAGTTTACAACATGCATTCAGCAAAATAAAGACATTTAAATAGGCAGCAAAGTCAAGTACATACCCACAACTTTAACTTCACTTAATGAACCTTTCAGCACAGTAATTTGAAAGCCAACGTCACTGCAAACCACATCTAGCCCAGTCCGACGCTGACTGGTACCGCTGGTCTGGCTCCTTGAAGGGATATTGTCAAATTCCATCTGGAAACTACTATCAGTACCTCTGCGCCATGTTCTTGGACTAGAATCTACTGGATCAATCTGGTCTCCATGGTTAGCAAAATTGTAGAAGTTTCCACTGGCACCTTCAACTTGAAGCAATGAATCCTCAAGAACTGCATCTTCACCGCTGTCGTCCTCCCTGCGGTCATCTGGAGGGGAGAGAGGCAATTGTTACCAGTGTCACAGATTGCAGTCAACAACAATTCAGCCATTTCCTGTCAAATCGATGTAGACAGCCCA
Source organism: Micropterus dolomieu (assembly GCF_021292245.1). Lineage (NCBI taxonomy): Eukaryota > Metazoa > Chordata > Actinopteri > Centrarchiformes > Centrarchidae > Micropterus > Micropterus dolomieu. The sequence continues at coordinate 1,927 of NW_025737805.1, forward strand.
GCCAAATAGTTTCTTCCAGTCTTTATGACTAAGCAGTTGCTAGAGTCGACTGAAACACAGACATCTCAGGTCATCCATGCTTGATATGATGGAAATACTAGGTACACGACAATCTCCACTATCGCGGCTGCCATCTTTGTTCCGATAGACGTTAACTCTGGTTTTTCCCCTCAGGCGTCTTGCGGTGTTGAGAAAATTACTCCTGTTGGCTTGTTTTTTGCAGAACTTCCAGGTTCTGATTCATTACACCACCAGAAGAACCATAGATACCTCCTCGTTTCAAGTCTCCGTCTTTCCCGTTGAAATACTGGCGTTGTGGGCGCATCAAAGTTTGTCGGTCACAAAATAATCTCATTTTTTGCTGAAGTATAAACATTTGTAAACAACTGTAATAGACATTTAGTTTAATTGCTAAACTACAAGTGAACAAAATTTCAGCGAATTTCAACAGCCTTGGGAGTTTTATTACCTGCAAAATCTGCTTCGATTGACTAAGGTGGTAAGAAGCAGCCAGCAGAGTGTGCTATAGCCATGCCGTAGGGTCAAACCTTTTGCTTTGACTTCAGTGGAAAACAAGAAAAGTAAGGGACTACTTTTGGCTTTTAAATGACTAGTGTTGTGCAATTATTGAAGCAATAAACCTGGTCTTGTTATCATTTTCAAGTATATTTCAAGTTCTTTCCAGCTGTACAATTTGTTTTAGCATTTGAACATGCTGCAAATTTTGTTCACATACCTACTACAATCATAAAGTCCATGACTTTGTAAATGACAGCTACAAAGCAATGTCTGCATGTTACCATCCCTCATAAATGACATAATGGTCCAGTTATAGACATATGCAAAAAGACATTTGCAAGAACCTGCTTTCAGTGACCACACGCTTATTATCAGTGCTGTGTCATTGGTGGTTGTTTACCCGGCGAGGGACGTTGAATTTTCTTGATCCGCGCCCATCCCTCTACTGAAACCAGCAGAGTCACAGTCAGGACCTGCAGCAGCAACAGCTCTACCCTGACACCAGCCATGAATCAATGTGAAGGCCCTCCTGCAGTTGCTGAACACCCAGACAAAGATATAGCCTCTTGAAATGGAGCGGGTGGCAGTTTGAAGTCAATTAAGTGCACCTGGTGACTACTGATTGGCACTCGCTACTCAACTAAAGTCACAGGTTTGGGAATGAAAACTGCCTGTTTACTAAAGGAAAGGCCTATTTCATGTTTCTAAGATGTTACAGTTCTTTTAAAATAAATCAACTGACCAACATTTAATGATGTAAATGTATGACATTATGTTACAAGTTACAGGCACACAGTCTGTGCAAATACTTTTGGAAATCTTTTCTTAAGTATAACTGGAATTTATCTTTCAGACAAACATTTTGAATAATGCAAGCAT
>NW_025737806.1:0-21025 GCF_021292245.1 Micropterus dolomieu
CACAGCAGAAATTTGACGTCGATCCGACTAAATCCCTAGGAGGAGTTCGTTAAAGTACGAAGTGTGTAAATCATCCAAAAATGGCCATAAAATTCAAAATGGCCGACTTCCTGTTGACTTTAGGCTATGGGTTCTTGAGGCTTTTTTGTGCGTCTTGATACGATACATGTCCCCAGAAAATTTCGTACATGTAGGTTGAACGTGAACGAGGGGCTAATCATTTCCAATTTTCAAGGTGGCGCTAGCGAGTCATTTTGCCACGCCCATGTGCGAAACTTGTAGAATACGAAATTTTTCACCGGTTCTGACATGTTTGCAAATTTTGGTGAGTTTTCGAGTATGTTTAGGCCATGTCATTTGGGCCTACTTTGCAGAAAAAAAAAAAAAAAAAATATAATCCGAGCAGATTCAATAGGGACCTCGCACGGTCGTGCTCGGGCCCTAATAAATGGCTTTGGTGTGATGTAACATGCCTCTGGCAGCCATGTTAGAGGTCCTCAGCTAAGAACTGACAGGATTTATGAGCAGATAACATGGAAGTCCCAAAAGTTTGGAACAAAGAGGGTACATTTCAGCCAGGACCTGATCACTTTTTTGAATGTACCCATTTCCTGTTAACACTGCTGAAATGTATTAAAACTAAATGGCAACAATCATCACATCACATTTCCTGGAACTGCTGTTTAGATTTTGCAGTACGATACTACGATACCCAATAACCTCAGCCACCGTATGGAAAGAAAGCCAGTTGAAGGGAAAAACAATTAGAACATGTCTGTGGAGGTTCTTAGTCATCCAGGTCAAAGTTATCCAAAGAAGGTTCAAATCAAGGGCAACTGGACTTGGTTGAAGATACCTGAAGATGTTTTGCCTCTCATCTGAGACTTCTTAAGTTTAACACATCTCCTCTGGTCAAAAGTCAACAGTTTATTTACATCTGAGGGACAAAGTACACATTTTGGACAGGGAGGACAGATTGTTCAAAAGGGGTGATTTTCACCCGAGTAGAGAGACCACCGCTAAACCAGGGAGGAGGGCTAAGACACCACTTATCGCCCACTTAAGCCTGATTCTCTCCTGTGTCGAATCTATGCCATTGCCTGATGTGCACCTCCCCAAAGATGGAACTTCACATTGCAGCAATGCAGACCGCAAGAACTGTTATTGGTTGGCTTGGTAGCATCGCGTTTCCTCTAAGCCCACAGGAAGAGCTCCGTGCTTTGAAACCAGTTTTACTAGTGGCCAAACAAGGGGCTGTAAAACGGTGGATAAAGTTATTTTGAGCGTCACAAGCCCCCCGCCAAATGACTTGTTACACTTTCAGAATTTCAATACATTTGGAAAGCCTAGCAGAGCCACACTATCAAATAATTTTACCCCTATTCAATTCCAAAACTGGAAGCTAGCCGACTCGGTTGGCAGAAGTCAACACAGTGAAATTTAGAAACCCCGCAGCCAACTAGCGATTTGGCGTTGTAATTGCAGAGCGACACAGACACCAACGCAGTACATATATATATATATAAAACCTTTATTTAACTAGGAAGTCAAATTGAGATTAAAATCTCTTTTACACATGGACATCTGGCCTCATGACGATGCCAACAACGGTCAGGAGCACTAACTAACCAAGCGGTATCCATCACCTTGATAACGACATCTTATCTTCAACCAAGTCCAGTTGCCTTTGATTTTAACCTTCCTTGAATAAATTCAGAACACTTTGTTGTCGCAATTAGAAACAAAGCACGTCGCCAAAGCTGCTGAATTCAACAAAAACTGGCTCAGAATCTGAAAGTGAACTGCTGAATCTTTAATCTCATGTGTGAATTTTATTTCAGAAGGGATCTGTATATAAGGTATAATCAAACCATCACTCAAGCTTCTCAGATACTTGAAGTGAAATAAAGATGTATTTGTTTTGAAAGACCTCTTCGTCAGCAGCATGTGAAAGCTTCTAAAATCATTTTAGTGTGGTTACTCTGCAGCTGCTACAGAAGACTGTTTGGAAAATTGAATCAGAGCTCTTGTTTCATTTGCCAGAATGCTTAAAGATTGATGAGGCAATTAGTCTTCTACGTGCCAGAACTGTATTCTACAGTGTTCCCATTAAGTTTTACTGGTTTGACAAAGGCTGGGATACTCGTACAAACTATGACGGAGGAGAGATTTTCCATCATGGTAACAACTGCAGCACTACTGCAGATGAGATGGAGAAGACGGCGCCTTCCCACTGGGTGATATTTAAGCTGCCACAGAAACTGACCTGCCGGTGGCGGGCCGTGATAGGCTGAGGCGCTCGATGACAGGCAGGTAGAGAGAGTCGGGCATCTTCTCACTGCGACACGCCTCGATGCTCAGATACTTGAATATGTGAACTTTACCCTTTATACAGATCTGAAAAAGAAAGGAGATTCAAATTCAGATAAAGTGAAACAGTTTACTCTTCTTCAACCATCTCACCTAGCGACCTGACTGCTGAGTCACTAAACTCTGGCGTTTAACATTCCCGCAGCGTCTTTTGTCCTTCAACCTCTGAGGCGATGCAGGTCAGTCCACACAGTTACATATTGGCTCTCTAGAAAACTATGATGCAGAGCATATAATTGATATCTTGCCCTGTGATTCTGTTGTTATAACAGGTAACCCTTCATTCCAGCTATTAAATAACAAGCTGTGTGTAAACGACAGCTCTCATATTGATATCTGTATCGATACTATAAAAGTCCTTTTTTAAATAAAAAACTCAAACGTGAATATTTTCTGGTTTCTTTGCTCCTCTGTGACAGTAAACAGAATATATTTGGGTTGTGGACAAAAGACATTGGAGGACGTCATTTTGAGCTTTGGTAAACACTGATCGACATTTTTCACAATTTTCTGGAAAAAAAGCCACAGATTAATCAATAATGAAAATAATCTTTAGTTGCACAGCCTAATACATGAGACTAAACACCTCATATTTGTGAAACAAAAAATTTATATATCTTTTTAATATAATTTCCAGAAAATTTTCAACAACGGGGAAGTCCTACGACTGCTGTCATTTAACTTCCTGTCTACAGATAGCGGGAATGTGCCACGTTTTGACATCTGCTGCTTGTGATCACCTTTACCTGCATTTGATCATCTATCTGATCAGTTTTCTAATCTAACGTATGGCTGGAAGAACACGAGAGACAAGCATCCACTGATCTGAACAGCTGCTCATCTTACTGTTATAATCGTCATGGTAACGTTTTACTTTGTGTTTAATTAAGTTAATATTTCTTCATCTAAAGCACTGTGGAGACTTTTTATTGTGTAGCAGGCTAATTCTTCCATATAATCAATAAAATATATATTAAATACAGCATTGGGTAAAAAGATATGTTTTAATTCATGTTGATAAAGAACTGAAGAATGTAAATAACTTAATAACCTGCATTATCATACTGAGATCCTGATACTTTTCACCACAGAAACATCAGAGCTACTTCTGCATCACATTAAGCTAGCTGAGCTAGTTGAAGGCTGGCTCACACAGAGAGTAACTCTGGACTGAAGACGGTCTTTTAATCTGAAATCTGTGGTGGATCTGGCAATTTCAGGTCACATGACCTCGTAACAAGCATGGGTGTGTCTCTCCAGGTTAGAAAAATGGACATCAGGCTGTGTGAAGGCAGCAGGACAGAGACATCTGACTTGTGTTTACTAAAGAAAGGTAAAGCACCAGATGCTAAGAGACTAAACAGGAAATGGAACAAACAAAGGGCGTGTGTGTGTGTGTGTGTGTGTGTGTGTGTGTGTGTGTGTGTGTGTGTACCTGTGCAGGTGGACTCTGCAGTGGGTTGTTTTCTAACTGGAGCGACTGGAGCTGTTTCATCTTCCTGTAGCACACAGGGATGGTCGACACTTTGTTACAGGAGAAGTCAAACTTCACCAGAGGAAGGGCAGCCAGGTCTGCAGGAAGAACACAGATATAATCACATAATCCGTTAGTTAGACACCTTTGGTTCACCAAATCACCTCCTTCTGAGTTTTTAGATTTGATTTCAATCAGCCTTTCTGACACACAGTTTGAGTTCATTTATGGTGTTGTCCAGAATATAAAAGGTTTGTTCTGGCAATATATAAGATTATTTTTGTAGGATTAGGCAATGATATTTTTTGTCGCCTTAACGTGGCAAGGCTAGTGAGTTTCTTCAGTCCATTTACAGCAGCGGTGTCAACTTTTTTTCTATCATGCCCCCCTTCCGAATCCCTAATCCTACATCTTGATAAATGCCTATGGTGTATGCATAAGTGCATACTTGTGCGCGTGCATTTTTCCACGCAGGTCGTGGCAGCTGATCACAAGAATCTTACAATCAATCAAAACATTCTGGGAGCCATAAAACAAAACAAGCTATTGTCAAGTAAGAGTTAAAATCCTGCTGCTGAAGTTTACAAATCTAAAACGCACTCACACACTCACATGGCTCAAACCGCTGACATGTTTCCCATCACACAGAACAATGCAGCTGTTGTTGTTATTTTCAGAGGTTGGTAATTGTTAGCAGACGAGCGTCTCGCTGTTTCTCTTCATGTGAACTTTATTCCTCATTAGATCTAAAATACCTGGAAATAAACGCCTCTTTTTGTTGTTGCTGAAGTCCCCGAGCTGTAATTCAACTAAAAAAGAGAGACTGTTTAATGTTTAACCTGCTAATACGTAAAAATAGCCCGGCCTTTTATTTGCTAAAATCACTGAATTGACCCTGCCTATATTTGAGACAGGCCTTTAATTCCTCTCACACAAAACTGAAATAGTCTACTATGAAACAGTTTATGTATTCCAAACAGATTATTACTTGTGTGAAAATTATCAACTAACATTATATGCAAGTCATTTATTTGATCTATAGCTCCGACAGACAGTTTTATTTTGAAGGTAGCAACATAACAAAAACAAAAACAGGACGCAGGATGAAAAAAGTGTGGCAGAAGCCACAACGTGGATTAATATTTATGAAAAGCTGTTTTGATTCCTTTGATCGGTGGTCCCTTACAGACAAAAGCAATATAAATAATCAATGACCGGACACATTCGGACTTGGGGCTGGGCGATATGGCCAAAAATGTTATCACGATAAAAACATTTCATATCATTCGATATTGATAATTATCACGATATACGTCAAATCATTATTTCTTTCAAGTTTAAAGGCCGATTTTTGCTCCTGGGTGAAAATTAAAGAAACCAGATGCTTAACTTTTCTTTATGGTCAGAACGTTACAAACACTTTATGCCAAACAGTGGATCTGAGGTAGAACATTCAAAACTATTATGTTAAAATCTTTTTCAACAAATATGATTAGTAAATACTTTTTCAGTCCCTTTTCCTCAACAAAATAAATATTTTAATAGAAAAATTAAGAGCTAACTTGTCTGTGATTCAAATGGATTAAACCAAATAGTTATTGAGAAAAATTATATTGCAATAATTGACATTGTTTTATTGCCCAGCCCTATTCGGACTTAACGAGTGCTTCAAAAGTAAAGAGAGTCGGCACTTTATTTTTCTTTTCATCTCTTGTACCATGTCGGTTACACTGGTAAATCTGTAAGAATTAGACTTTGGGGCTCGTTGTTTCAGTTAATTGAACAATTGTTTTTTGGAGAATGATGTGTAGCATGTCCATACTGACATATTGATCATAAGTTTAAACATTAATATTTGTATTAACGATGTAAGCAGCTTAGAAGCAGCTAAAGCAGGCAAACCGGCAGAGTTTAAGAGCTTTTAAACATCCAAAGAACTTCTATAAAAACCAGACCAGGCGTTAAATTGAGGCAGTGTTTATGTGTCAAAATGTGTTCCCACACCAGCCAGTAAAAGGGGCAGGCAGCTATTTGGGACTCGAATATTAAGTGAAGTTTTACGGTAGTTATAGTCAACTGATCTACATGCACTGAAGGCTGAAAAAGATGTGACAAGGTTTCCATTTGACTTATGCAACTTTTTGTTTTACGTGTTTTAACCATGAGCAGCATCAGTGAGGTAAACCACATGATTCTGGAGAGTCATTTTAAAACTCTTCTTTCCTCCTTGCTCAACGTCAGCAGAACAAGCAGCTGATCGTTGATTGTAGAAAAAAATAAAGACACACACTCCTGTCTGCTGAGGTGGAGCAGGTGAACAGTTTCAGGTTCCTCGGAATCAGCATCACAGAGAACCTGACATGTCATCTCACATCTCTACACTAGTGAAGAAAATTGTTTGTTCTCCTTTTTGGGCCGTGAGCTGTAACCTCACAGTCAGGAGTTAACTGGGTGTCGGGGAGCTGCACCTTCTAACTCCCCTGCAGCTCTCTCTGTAGCTCAGACAATCCCTGCTACCTGCGTCTGCTAATCCGTCCTTTCAACCAGATTCTTTGTCTTTATAATTTCCGTCTTTATAATAACAAACAGCTGTTTCGTGTGCAGGATCGCTCATTTCCCGTTTCACATTTCACGTGTGTTTTCTTGACAAAACGTGGTTTGGAGACCAGCGTCGGGTGACAGAGCCGCTGTCAGCTCCTGTGGTGTGTGTGACCCCCTGTCACCGATCAGTCACGTAGTGTGAACGCCACAACGACTTCTAACGAAGCTTCGAATAGTAAAATCATCATTAGCTGCAGCTCTACCACCAACACATGAGAGAGTATTTTTTTATACTGTCAAAGTGGGTCTATAGTAGATTTAGAGGGAATCTATTTTTCCCCCATACCTTTGTGACATTTTCCAATCTATAATGTAAAAGCTGAGCTGCTGGTGATAGAAGTCATGGTAGCATGTGTGACATCCTCTAGCCGACAACGCTGAGCAGTGTTGTGCAGTAACTTACTTTCCCAGTAACTAGTAGTGTAAGAGATTACTATTTCAAATTATTAATCAATTATTAATAAAGTAACGCTGCGTTACCAGAACGAAAATTGATTTATTGTCTTTGATATGTTTGCGTGACTGTGCAGCAGGTGAGGGGCAGTTCAAGTCCAGAAGCCAGACCTTATGTTGGTGAAGTCGCTAGCTGCTAGCCAAAAAGCTAAAGGAAGAAAGGAGAACGAGGTAGAAAGGTGTTCTTTTCAGTCAAAAACACGTGCTGTTTTGTCTTCAGTAGAGGAGGCGGAGGAAGAGGCGGCGGCGGCGGCGGTGAAGAAGAAGAAGAAGAGACAACTTGAGCTTAAAAACTGACACCCAGCTTTATGGGGAAGGAAGAAATGTCCACAGACACATGTGCTGCATTATCCACCATTCAGCACGCTCCACTTGTAAATATGACTAAATACACCACAGCTGTTTGTAGCCAACACAGTTAGAGGTTTACATCTGTCACTCCCAATCACTATAAGCAAACATGAGCTGTCAGAATCCAAATGTAACTGAGAGTGTAGGTGAGAGACACCCAAATATTGTGCTGACATGAGTAGGTGATTAATTCATGCTTTTCTAAAATAAAATCCAGCTGGTCAGAAGAAAATAAAACTATTTGAAAATGTCACCTTGTCTCTGGGAAACCGGGATGGGCAAGACTAAATGATGAACTGAAAAATAATTGGCAAATTAATCTATAATCTGTCTGTGTAGTATTCATTTAATCTAGGGCTGAAACGGCCGCCGCCAAGAAAAAGTACTTCATCGATGAATCGATAAAATACATGTAAAACACATTGTGGTGTTCATTCTTGGTTGCTTTAGTCACTCTATAAATAAACTCTACTCTTCTTCTTGTGTGTGTGTGTGTGTGTGTGTGTGTGTGTGTGTGTGTGTGTGTGTGTGTGTGTGTGTGTGTTTACATGAATCCTTCAACATTCAGACAAGCACTAAGACAAACAGCACAGTGTGTGGGTTTGTGGGAAGAAACCATTCAGGGAGTCATGTCCTGCAGACTGCCAATGATGCGTCACTGAAGAGCCCATTAATCCTGACAACGGCAACGTTACAGACTCTTCCTGACAGCCTCTCATAATTAAAACCCCTCGTAGGCGGTAATAATGTCTGCTGAGCAGCCATAATGGAGGGAAGGGCAGACACAAGCAAACATTCCTCTCTCCGCCTACTGGATAAAAACATATCCAGGATTGTAATATGTACAAAAACATCATCACTCCCGCTGCGAGGTCACCGAGGACAAATGTTTAAATTTATTCCAAAGTGCAATGCAGAAAGAGACGCAGTGCCTCATTACAATACTTACTAGATCAGGACTCCAGACTAACTTTTGGTTGCACCGCCACAAAATGTACAACTTTATCGCCGTAACAGTTTTTTCTGACTTTCTGTCATTTCCCATACACATTGACAGTTATGTAAATTATTGTAAACAGGAACACCTACAGGTAAATGACGCACACCTCCCAAAAAATGTAACTGTGTCGCAGCAACGGATAACAATCTCTGCGAAATGACTCGTTTCACTGACAAGAATTCCATCCATTCGGATGATAACGTTTGAAAAGTCTAGAAGAGCAGCACGATTATCGATTAATCTCCATTCAAGTTAGCGGAGGGTTAAACGAACATAGGAATACCACCGCCACCTAGTGTTTTGGCAGTTTAACTGCAGAGCGGCACAGACACCAACACACAAGTAAAAGTGTGGGTACGTGTCCACACACAGATATGTTCCTGACAAAAAACTTTGTTTGTCACACTAGACAGATTTTTGGTTGCAGGGCTCCGGAGTGCAACCAAAAATCTGTCTAGTGTGACAAACAAAGTTTATACTTTGTAATAAAGTATATACTTTATAATATATAAATAACACTACTTTTCTACAGTCACACCAGTAGCTCTGTGAGGCTGCGAGCTAAATGCTAACACAACTTAGTTTAGAGCAGTGCTTCTCAAACTTTTTCTGTAACACCCCCCTTCAGAACCTAAAGAATGCCTCTCCCACACCTCAGCAGCAAAGCAAGCTTCTCACTTTTACATCCACTGATGCTAAAAGAATCTACCAAGACGCCACAGCATGCTTTTCTGAAACATCCTTGTTGTGCAGTGAACTTTCAATATGGCGAAACAGTTGCAGAGTCTAATTTTAAGTAGCATTACTTGAAGAGTTGTCATGTTTTCTCCTTCAAACATTTCCTGCACAATAAAGCGAGGTGGATCAGTCAAAGATATTGTGATGAATATTTGTCCCGTCAGCTGAGTGTAACAACATCAAATGACTTGTTAACTAACCGAGGAATGATGATATTGTCAACTAGAAGATTCCTGCAGCCTCGCTGGGAGGTTGCAGGTTTGATTGGTTTGTGTAAGAAAAGGCGAAGAAGTGTAACCAGCTCTGTATTCCTTCGTGTTATTGTTATATGTTTTGTGCAACCAAAGCATCTTTGCTGCCATGGTGATGTTTCTGCCTTAGAGGAAACATTAGACTCCGGCCACCCCATGCTTGGCCAACCTTTAAAAAGTACTAAAACTGTCACGGTGGTCTTGTTTCTGGGGCTCTGCAGAGCAGAAAACAAGTCTGCACAAGTTCAACAGATATTAAATCAAAAACAACATCCCTCCCTTTGTCAGGCTGCCGTCCAGTCTGCTCGGTCCAAGCCTCCCTGTCGCTGTGGCATCAAGCTGCCAAGACAGATCAAAGCTCATCAATCAACCCAGGACATGTCCGTAATAGTGAGGGACAAGCAAATGTCAGGTTTGGACAATACAGCAATAACTCCCAACAGGCTGGACCATTCAAGGTCCAGGGACAAAAATGGATGAATCATTTAGAAAACAGTCTGCAGGCATCCATCATTCAGACTGAATATCAACAGGCCTGATTCCACTTTGTCCTCCAGTCTGTGAAGACCCACCACCGTGTTGGAAGACTGACAAACACCCAGGTTTAATGTTGCCTGATGCTTTGACACGCATCACATATATCTTCATCTCTGTGCACTGCTCACAAAGAATGAAAGCTGCTTACAAGTTTCATTACAAACGAAGAAGTACGAGGTGAAATATCAGAGTCAGTGTGAGTGTCACCTGAGACTGGTTATCGGATTGTTTAGAAAACGTGGTTCACTTGGACCTCCTGCAGGATGCGGATTCTTCAGAAGTGGGAGAAGAAGACCAGCAGCACTTCTACTCAAGGTTCCTTCCCGATGTCTGAGCTCTTCACGCTTTGACTAAGGGGTGGCCAGCCTGCGAAGAAACTCATTTTGGCCACTTGAAGCTGTGATTTCATTCTTCTGGTTTCCAAAGCACATGAGGGCTAGAATGAAGATCTGTTTTCCACATATTGACTAACTTTAAGGGTGCTCCGATCGATCATAATCGGCTGATAATGGTCTTAACTGGTTTGATCGGTGGTCTCTAAAAAGGCCGATCAGAAAAACTGATCAGATGACGCAACACTCGCCAGACAAATTTTCTAATTTGCAGCTAAAATGGTTTCACTACGCGGTCTGAGCAGTTTTCAAAGCTAGCTAGCACCAAAGTCTTTTTCAGACAGGAAGCGATTGATGCGCCCAGTTAATCATTTACAATGAGAGCTGAGCAGCAATCAGACAAGCAGAGCAACAAGCAAGAGCGATCATGTGAAACTGTCGCTGTCTTACTCATCGCCCGCAACCGGAGTTTAATTGTCTTGACCCACACACATCAGGCAGAGAGAGAGAGACTGATCCTTCAGTGTGAGTTTCCTGATGCAAAGAGAGGCGCCACTCAATCAGCCGACTGCCTCTCTCTCGCCGTTTTTGTTTTAAAAACGGAGACCTTTTTGCTACGTTTCCGCCTCTGTCCACATTAAAACAGTGAATCCGAAGATGTTTGAAAACGCTGCTGACTCGGTGGGCAAAAATGGGACTTTATAAAACAATAACACAGACATCAGTCTGTCATGACAAGAGTTTTAGTTTCGGTATTTTCATTAAAATATTTTGTACTGTGTAAATAACACTTGTGCTGTGCATGTCGCCGTATTTACTGTGCGATGACTCCCAGTCTGTTTTCCGCTGCCACGGTCTCTTTGTGCTCCCGTGTTGCTTTCAATAACAGTTCCAACTCGTTGTCGGTCAATGCAAGAAAAAATAACCGTGTTGTTCTTCATCTGCATCACTTTCTTCTTTCGCCAATTCTGCGGAGTAGACCATCTGCTTCATGTTTACACCGGCACGCGCATGCCCAGTGTACGTGAACGGCCACTAGATGTGCGTTTTCAGTCGTTTCAATACAGACAGAGATCAACTGTGATACACAGCTAAAACGCTGCTGTGGACGGAGAAGATCGTATTCGTTATAAAAATGTTTAAAAACTGGAGTTGTGTGGACGTAGCCTCACATTACCCCACTCCTCTCTACTCCTCATGTCAACCCTCCAGTTTTCCCCCTGGGATTCTCCCGTATTTTTCCCATTTAAATGTTTCCCCGTAAATCTCCCGTATTTTTAACCTTTGTAAAATCAAATAAAACCTGCTAGCCTATTTAAAGTATTGGCTACTCTCTCCTCTGGTAAAGGCAGTAGGCCTATGTAAAAGATGTAGACTGTGCTTCTTGCACAAGGAGTTAATAGATGAAAACAACCCACTGTACCCTCATCCACACACGGTGCACCTGCTGCTGTGAAAATCCTAAAGACGACTTCGGTGTCTTTTCAGCAACTTTATAAAACCTACTGCTGATGGAGAAAGTCACAAACAGGGAGAGGGAGACAGGAAGAGGTTGGGTTCGGCAGATGTGTTTGCAGCAACAGACCAGAACTGAGGTGAGCAGATTCAGGTAGTGAGTGAACACTAAAACACTAAAATAAGGTGGAGAATGAAGTAGAAATAAAGTGGTGAAATAAGAAATAACCTACTAGAAATAGAAATATACTCCGCTTAAACTGCTTCCTTACTGGGAGTAATGGTTTGTATTCACACAACGCTTGTTTCAGAGTATTTAATTTGAAATATAACCCACTGCAGGAGAAAAGAGTGCGACCTCATACTCTGATTTAGAGCTGCAACAATCTGTTGATCAACAGAAAATTAATCTGCAACTTTTTTAATCATCAATTAATTGTCAATTAATTTTACAAATTCAAGCCATTGCAGCCCTAATCAATTAAGCAGTAATATATTATAGCATATAAACAGTATCACATAGTGAAACCAGAGAAAACACACTTTTTACAGCTGGTCCAATCACAAGCCTGACTCTCTCCAGCCTCAGCCAATCAGCAGCCAGTCGGTCAAAGCTGGGTGGTGTCTCTCCAGATGACAGCTTTGTGGCTGATCTCTGCGTCACTGCTTGTTCTTCGGTCTTACTGAGGGTAAAGTATATTTTTGGGGACTGCAGGCTGTTCTTCAGTCACTGAAAGGCTGATGTATATTTTTGGGTGGGACGGGTGTGGCAGTGCATACAGAGGACTCTGTGGTCTTAAAGGCAGCTCCCCGTCTTGTATATAGACGCGATTGTTCTATTTCTGTCTTCAAATCAGATGTTAGCCACACTTGACCTTTTCAATGACAATCAAAAAAAGCAATAGCAGTGTCTAAAGTTCCTTCTTGGAGCGCTCCTGTCAGATCCAAAGGTAAGGTGGGATCAACCTAAAACAGAAATCATGAGGGCCTGTTTGATCTAAAAGCCACCTGAAGAGAAAGTACATGGTAGCATCTTCTAAATTACACTCTGAACATAACCAACCAAAGCTCACCAATCTTTGGGTCACAGTAAGAACAGTCTGTGTTGTCCACCCAGCAGACAACATGCTACTAAGACATTAAGGGGACAGAAAGGATCATTTGGGCTAAATTCAACCCAGACAACGATGCACTTCCATCACAGACTCACCTTCAGGCAGGACGCAGAGAAGGTTTCGGCGCACGTTTAGTTCTCGTAAAGCTTTGAGTCTGCCGATATGTCGAGGAAGAGCCGTGATCTCGTTGCAGCTGATGTCCTGCAGAGGGCGAAACAACAACACAGCTGTTGAATCATCTGGATGCATTTCATTACACATTATCCCAACGCCAGAGATTTATTTCAAATACGACTCCAGTGAAGACGGACAACACGCTGCTGAGTGACTGCAGAACAACAGGCTGGTAGCTTTTAAACATTTACTGATTAAATGAATTGGATCTGGTGGTGAGCTTGATACGGATCAAATCTTCTGTTGTGTATTTTTTTATTAGGTAGGGCTGGGCAATTAAACAATAATGATAATTATTGCAATATAATTTTCCTTAATAACAATATGACAAATGTTATAATATAATAAAAGTTTGCATTTAATTTTTCTAAGATATTTATTTTGTTGAGTAAAAGGGACTGAAAAAGGATTTTAGTTAATTTTATGTGTTATGACAACCTGCACCTTTTAGGTTGCACCACCCACAAACGCCGCCCATTCATACGCAGCACCACCCGTGTTCACCGCCCTTTCATACTCTCTGTAGGCAGGTCTTCTATTCGTTCAGCGGCAGAGTCAACTCAGTAGTCCGCCCAGATTATGGAAGCAGGAAGTGCTGAAAAGTTTGTGTGTGTCTGGGAGCGGGCAGTTGACTAAAAGAGGAGAGCTAAGGAAAGTAAAAGATCGTCGGAGCAACACGTTTAGATAGTTGAACCAGTTATAGTAAGGCCGTTAATCCCTTTAGGGGGTTAGGGTTTCAACCATACTTGTTGAAAAAAAGATTTTATCATAATAGTTTTGAAGGATCTATCTCAGATTTGTGAAGTGGTCCACTGTTTGGCATCAAGTGTTTGTTCTGACCACAAAGAAAAGTTTAAAAAACAGAATTAACTCTCACTCAGGAGCAAAATGCAGCCTTTAAACTTGAAAGAAATAATGATCCTGATAATTATTGACATTAAGTTATTTATCGTGATAACATTTTTGGCCAAATTGCCCAGCCCTGATATTAAGATATCAATACATATCATATAGTACATTTCCATTAAATTCAATTGAAAAACAATCTGTAAGTAAAACCCAGGGGAGGTGCTTTTGGCTAATTCAGTGACAAATCAGGGTATTTTAATCACTTTCATGTAAAAGACATCCAACACTTCCATAAATCACCCAAATAACACCAGAGCTAAATGGGAGACATACTTTGGTCTGAACAGTATCGCAGTTTCTCTGCATGCATGTTGTCTCACAGTAAATAACACATCTCGTCCAACATCTGGTGCTGAGCGTCATTATATGATGAGAAAACCTGTTTGGCAAATGTAATTAACCACATAAGCTGAATTTAGGGTTCATTATTCTCAGTTCACGTCAGACAAATATTTAAATCCTATAAAAGATCTAAAAAAAAAATGGGTGGAAAATACCACAATTCACAACTCTAGGTGAAAACCAGAGTGTAAAAGAGTCTCTTCAGTGCAAATATTTGCTCGTTTGTTTTTGTGAATATGTTGGAGGCAGAGGAGCCTGATTACTGCAACACAGTCCTCTGGAGAGCAGCTAACAAAACATAAAAATACAAGTACCAGTGGTGGAAAGTACCAAGTACAGTTACTCAAGTACCGTACTTCCACTTTAAGGTACTTTATACTTCTACTCCACTACTGTTACTTAGATCAAATTTTAACACAGAAACAGATAATGAGTTTCTAAAATGATATATTGTTAAGGGTTAATGATCAAATTTTGATTTTTAATGTGTCTGATGAGTGTAGCTTTGTGTGTTATACTTGATAAACTTGCAGCAGATACACTTGGGCAAGGGCGGTAACTGATTAAATGTAATTAAGGTGAGCCTGAACATCAACATAGGGTTTTAAGTTAGAAAAACAGGAGGCTCACCGTTCAGTTTTTTGGTTTTTCCGATTTGGTTTTGAAAATAGTGAAAGAACGAACCATAACCAAAACCCTATTTTTACATATGGGTTATACAGAGTATTACAGTGTAATATTGCTACTTTCACCTAAGTACAACATGTAAATACTTCTTCCACCTGCAAGTAAGAATATCTATTTAAAACCTACTGCTCCTTCAGAAAATGTGTTTATATAAGCACACAAACAAAAAGACATTAACCGTCCATCACTCACACGTACACACATGCAGTACATAGTAATACAGTAGTACAGAAACAGTACACGCAATCTTACCAGCTCCATGAGGCTGTGTAGCTGTCCCACGGTCTCCGGCAGGCTCACCAGCTTGTTGTTGCTGGCGTTGAGGACTCTCAGAGGTAAACCACACAGACACGCCGGCAGAGCGCCCAGCTGGTTCCGACTGCAACACAAACAGCACTCGTTTATACAAGAAAGAAAAAAAGATCATCACGGTGACAACAAACTATTTAAATACCACTTCTATTCACTTGTTATCTGCGATTTATCTGGGAGACCAGCTGCAAAACTAGCTCTCAGGAAACAGTCAGTGTTGATAAATGTCCTTTTAAAGAATAAACAAATAATAAAGAGTGTACCCAGACAACACATTTCAGAGACATTGGTTTTAAAGACATAAGGAGGAAAATGATTGAGAGAGCAGAGCCAGAATGAGCCATTTGAATATTTTACCACCAATTAAACTACTTCCAACGCAACATTAAAATTAAATGGAGAGACGTGACAGAAAAAGGAAAGAGGAAGCTCATGTCAGAACGCAGCTAAAACACAATGGTGATGTAACTATAATACATACACACAAACATGTTTATAATATATACACGTATCATAATATTTGGTGCACGTTTAGGTAGAGATACGGTTTTCATTTCTTGTTTTGTATTATGTAGTACAGCTACACAGTACACACTAACTTGAGAAAACCAGGATCAGGAATGAATCAGGCTTTACGGCTGATGCCTGGATCAGCCACAATCTTAGTGTCCACCAAAGATGCACTCATTTCTTAGGATAAAACTGCTTTGTTCAGTGTTTTAAAGTTTTAATGACTGGGTCTGTTTGTTTTGGAGAGTAGACGACCTCGGTGCTAATTCGGCTCCCGGTAGAAACCTCCTGAACGCTCAACACTAAAGGGAACTAAAAACAATGTGAGCAGCTAAACTGAGCTAATGTTAGCAGCAGCAGCTCAGCTGTAAACACACAGCAGGGCCAGCTACGTTATTTCTGAAACAGATTTGTTGTTGATTCTCTCACACCAATCAGCAGTCTGCTGTGTTTTCACATGACCTTTTGGTATCGCCTCATCTCGCCTCAGTTCGCTTTCAACCTCGACAGAGGTGATACCAGAAAAAGTACCAGGTAGCGGGTACCAGGTTTGCACAATGGAAACCCAAAGAATACGAGTAGAGTGAAGCGGAATGGAGCTGTTAGCATTCAGTGAAGAAGGGGGCATATGTACATTTCAAAGGTCTGATGTGCAACACAGTGACGCAATGACATAAATATGTATTCCTGTCAGTACTGATGCTGCAGATACACAGGATGAGTGACTGTTTGTCAGTTATCTGCAACCTAAATGAACCTTTCTTCTGCTGACTCATCATCCCTGATGCTTCCTCTACAGACCACATACTTCTGCTTCGAGTAAAGTCTGAACCTAAAATCGCAATTTATGACTTTGTATTATGGGTATAACATGCCTGAAACTTCTAAGAAACCCACAAAGTACAATAATAACAAAGAGCATTGTCACTTCTCCTGTTGGAGGCCAAAGGTTTTTGTCCTAAACACCAGAGTCAGTGCAGCTCAGTATTACCACCTGATTACATTTACATTCCCTTCTCTTAGGTTTCACTAAACGCTTGATAATAAATTCATGAGTCATGTCCAGAGCAGCTCCTCTGTGCTGAAACTTTAATGTCCCCTTTTTCCTAACTTATGTCTCTAAAGAAATTTGGGCGTTCTGTAGAAATAAAAGCAAACCAAATACTGTCTTTAATCTGTGACCACTAAAATAGAAACACAAGCGCACGCACACACACACACACAAGTATTCACCACAAGACTATGAAACCCCCGATCTGAAAATAACATTCAGGAAACATAGTGAGTTTCTGCAGCAGTTCACATAAAGACGCCACATCATGTTTGATGAAACTGCACAAAACACAAATCTGAGATAAAGGTTGGTAAAACAGCATCACTGTTGTTTTTGTGTGTTAGGAGAAAACGAGACCAATGCTGTGTCTCAATTAGCATCCTTCCATACTCACACTTTTTGGAGTGCATAAGTGAGTTCACACTGACAAGCAAGGCTAAATGCAGTGCACTATCAGTACACAGATAGTGTGCTCAAAGAAGTAGAAGACGAAGAAGAAGGAGGAAGAAGGAAGAAGAAGAAGGAAAAAAAAGAGGAAAAGCGAGAAGGAGGTCATTTCCACTGAGTGCACCACATCCGTGTCGTTTTGAGACAACACTACCCTTAGGGCTGCACGATTAAGCTAATCGCAATTGCTATCGTGATGTCATCTTGTGTGATTATAACCGCACAATTGTGCGATTTATTTAAACAAAGTGTGTTCTGTGTGCGCTGCAGTCTGCTCATTATCCACGCCCTAAGAGGGCTCTACAGAGCGACCATTTAACTCGCATATGTCCCTAAAAACAGGCACGTGCTCACCAGAAGAATGATTTATAAGCAGTGTGCGATTAAAGACGACAACCTACCGTAACAACTACTGGAGGGACTGCTATGAAAATAGATTCTGATATTCATGGTTTGCACAGGATGAATGCTGCTGCCTTTGGTGTTCCCCTGACTTTTTCCTCTAGGTTGACATTTGTAGTTTGGACGGAAATGCCTCCAAACCAAAGCATAATCTAACGTAGTGATGAAACTGAATCAACTCAAAAAAAACCAAAATACAGTCAACGGCCAAAAATGATTCACAATTAGTGGAAATGGTGATTTTTGCATCAAATTTTTAATTTTTACTGAAAAAAACTATTTAAATCATGATGACAAACATGATTTTTTACATTTGGAGAACAAGATTTGCAGGCCGGGGCATCTCTGCAGCTCTACAGTACAAGGGTTATTTTAATTGCCACTTCTGTGATTTGGATAATGCACTTGGTCATGTTGCAATTTCGATAACAGTTTGATTAAATGTGCAGCCCTAAATGAATGAATCTTGAATTCACAACCGCAACGACAGCCTACACTGATGAATATTTGTACATATATTTATGTGTTCAATCTTAATACAAGTGCAGTGAATCAAAGAGATCAAAACGTGTCAGTTTCAGATGTGATGACAAACTGTTTGACACTAAAAATAAATGCTGCATTTTTACTGGAGAAGAAGGAGGAGCACACTTCCTGTCTGCAACACACACACACACACACACACACACACCCCTCTGGTGTTTCATGCATTCTGATAACCCTCCTACCAGATAAGCATTTAAAAGCCTAATTAAATTGATCATTCATTAAATCACTAATTTACTCAGTGATCGCACCAGGACTGGAAACACTGCGTGTGTGTGTGTGTGTGTGTGTGTGTGTGTGTGTGTGTGTGTGTGTGTGTGTGTGTGTGTGTGTGTGTGTGTGTGTGTGTGTGTGTGTGTGTGTGTGCGCCAGTGTGCTTACTCCATAACATACTGCTTCTTATCAGCGTGTCGATCTATAATAATGGATTCATTCTCTGCTGACTGCAGGTGTGGAGCTGAGAGGAAAACGGTCTGATTCACTAAAGATAAAAATATGATGGTTGAAAGAAGAGAATTAATCCGGATTTTATTGTGTACTGTGCTCCTTGTCTATGTTTGCTATTTCCATCATTTCTTTCCTGTTTTATGGGTGTTATCATGATTAACATTTATTATTATTATTGTTTTGTAAAGCACTTTGGCTGCATTAAAGGAGCTACACAAATGAAGCTTTTATTGTTAGTATTGCTGATTAAGATTTTTTGACCACACATAAACAGATTATTATCTATCATTAATAATATTGGGGGAGGAACAAATAAAAAAGGAGCCATTTTGAAATAAAATAATTAAACGAATCAGCACATTCGCATTTGTTATTTATTTCCCTACATAAATCACTTTCATTCAACTTAGCTCCCGTCCATATTTTTCCCGTGATCATTCACGCCACCCCTGCAATGGCTCTATGCCACCTCAAAGTGGTCCAACCCCCCAATTTGAGAACCGCTGCCCTAATGAGTAAGGTGACATCTTCACTTCTTTGCTTGGTCCAACTAACAAAACTCAAAGACATTCAGTTTACTGTGATTTAAAACACAGGAAGCTGAAACCAGCTGCCTATTCGATTATCACAATAGTTGCGGGTTCATTTTGTTGATCAACTAATCGATTCATAAATTCAACCTTTGATGCAGCGTCACCACAAATACATCTGATCAGAATAACAGCTCATTTAAAAATATACACTTAGTTTTCTGATCGGTCTCATTTAAAAACAGTCACATATCACCTGTAGAGTCTCACAAGGGAACACCTTGACTTTTTAACACCATCTGACAGAGTACAGGACTGTGTGTAGGTGTGTGTGTGTGTTTTGAGTTTATTAACAGTCCATTGAAAGCCAGCTGTGTGTTGCTTTGCAGCACTGATGGTACAATACACACACACAAAGAGTTGTAGAGCAGCTCAGACGGTCAGAACAGAGAAAGCGCTGCGGCCGTAAGCCGACACACAATACACTGTCTGCACACAGTAAAGGACAATGACACTGTTTTGTTTTTGCTTCGTCACTCTGATTCAGTCTAATGTTGCACTGGAGGCACAAATCTGACAGCAGCGCACGCACACACACACACACACACACCACAGCTAAAACAACATGGACAACATTTAGTCGATCAAATTAGAGGATAATTCTGGTTTATTTCAACCTTTATTCATCCATCAAGAGCCCAGCTGTAACAAACCAGAATTATTCTTTTACTGAAGCTGATTTTGCAGTGAACATGAACAGTATGTCGTATATTTTAGTCAGCACAGTGAGTGTTTCAGCAGCTATTTAGAAATGAAAACATGCAGGTGAACAGTCATGACGCAGCATCAGTAACAGAAAGCTAACAGCATTAAGTAAGTGTTCAACAGACGTCTGGCTGATTTCTGCAATAAAGTAGGGAGACTGGTTTCCTGTTTGGTGACAAGTGAAGGTCAACAATCACCTGTACAAGTAAACAAAGCTTTCTAGACTCACAACAACACTGCCGCATCATACCCAGAATGCAACACCCTCTCTTAAAATCCACATGATCTCCCTGATGCAGTAGAGAAAGGATGCTCTAACGCTGTATGACTGCGGTGACACCAGGTGTGTGTGTGTGTGTGTGTGTGTGTGTGTGTGTGTGTGTGTGTGTGTGTGTGTGTGTGTGTGTGTACCTGAGGTTTAAGGAGGTGAGTGACTGCAGGCTGATGATGCTGTCCGGGATGGTCCTGATGCAGTTGTGATACAGGTTTAGTGTCTCCAAGGCGACCAGGTGGCAGACCTCTGAGGGGACGTCGGTCAGCCGGTTCTTCGACAGGTCTGCAGAGAGAAAAGAACAAAAGTATTCATTAAATGATGTTACAGAAAGAGACTTGTCTGCTTGGGCAGTAAAGAAAGAACTCAAGAAACCAGCAAGGCGTGCTGACCTGACCTTTGCTGTGACTAAAACTGGTCAAAACTACCAAAAATACAACTCAACAGCAGTACAAACTAGTAGGGACTTTATAAGAACCAATACTACGGTAACAAGTTGATGCCAAAATTCTGAAAACATGACAGTACTAGTATTTCTACAGCACTGCAGGTACCTGGGATCCAACATGTGGCAGATGGCGTCAGGTGCAGCTCTGCCGCCATGTTAGTGTGATATTTAAAGGTGTTACCTTCAACAGCTCTGTGTCAAAGCCTCCATTTCTCCCAGTTGTGGGACGTTGGAGAGCTAATTCAGCAGACGCTTCACAGTTGGGATCATCTCAAAATGCTCCCGTTACTGTAGGAAGAGTTAGGGACCGTCTGAAAAAACGATCCATTTCAATCATCAATGTTCTGTTTAGTTTTTCAACATGGACAACTGAAACCACTGCCAATATAAATAGTGACCACTCCTAAACATTTCACACCTGTGTGTTGAAGTTCACTGGATATTATATATATATATATATATATATATATATATATATATATATATATATATATATATATATAT
>NW_025737807.1:0-21389 GCF_021292245.1 Micropterus dolomieu
CTTCTAAATCACTGAGCCTCGCCTCCATGTCTATAAATAAACTACACTTATTACATGTACCATTACCGCTAAAGGAGGCAGAGGAGTAACTGAACATCTGACACACCGAGCAGGAGAAAGTAGGAGAGAGAGAAGGAGAAGGAGAAGCCATCGCTAGCTGCTAAGCTAAAGTCGCTAACGGCTAAGCTAAAGTACTATAGCGTCAGCTACCAAAACTTTAGAACAAGTATGAGATTGAACAGCAGTCACTAAAAGATGGAAAGAACTGTGAGTGCTTAGGCAAAATTACTGTAAAGAATAAGTGTTTAGCGAACAGTTGGCCGCTGTAATCAAACAAATGTAACTGTTATTTAGCGAGAGCAGCACAACACGGTACCAACACACAAGCACCGGAAACGGAAATGAGTCGACACGCTTACCGCAATACGTCAGTTATTGAACACAGTATATAATGTAAACATTACAGCAAAATGTTTTCTCACTGATTCCTCTCAACATCAGAATACACATGAATTCAAAAAAGTAGTGACAACAGCAAGAAAGGCAATAGAATCTATACCTAGCAAAAACTATAAATAGACGCAGCAGTAATAGTTCTGCATCTGTGTCAGGGAGTGTCCCTCTCATTGCTAATGTTGATGAGTGCAGTTTTAGTACTGTGACCTGCACAGAAACCAGATTGAAATTTAACAAAGGTGTCATATTTTTTCATAAAATAAATCAATTGTAAATGGACAGTCTTTTTTAAAACCTTATAGATAAAAATGGTAATTTAGAAGTAGGTCTATTTTAGAGTAGTAATAGTAGCAGTAGGGTCACGGTTAGGTTTTTTTAGCAGTGGATCCTGAACTAAACCTCTTTGAGAAATTTGGTAGCCAAAACATCTGATGAGGGCTTTAATTTTTTCATTATATCATTTAAAGAAAGGACCTCAAACTTCTTGAGCGAGGCAGAGCGATTGCAATGTGGAGAAGTGGAAGGCTCACCGGTGACACGACCAGTCTGTATTTTTATTTAATTTATGTTGTTTGTGAAGAAGTGCTTACATATCGTGGGGGAATTCATATTGCTGGCTAGGAGGGTTTATTACAGATTTGATGGTTTTGAAAAGAATTCTGTGATTATGGTGGTTTGTTGCAATGATGTTGGAGAAATAAGAGGACATGATTTGTTTAACTCCATTTTGATAATTAATAATTTGAAATGAAACCACCAATTTCCATTTTCGTTCAGCTTGTCTGCATTTCCTCTTTGTCTAAAATTGCTATTTAGCCAAGGTGTGCTCCGGATTGACTTGTTCCCTTTCCTCACCTGGCCGATGTCAGAAATGACCAAGGAATGGGGACAAAAAGGGTTCAGTAGTTGTATGCATACAACAGTTTTCATGCAGATACGGTCCTTCTATATTTTTGTAATCATTTGAGACACCCTGGACATTAAAGTGCTTACTATTATGCCGAAAAGTATTACTTTAGTTTGTATGGTTATCTTGGTCAGCCCACTATAATAGGAGTGAGAGTGAGAGTGAGAGTGAGAGTGAGAGTATTGCCTGTGGACTGTTCTGTAGGACTGTAAAAATACTGTAAAGTATGTTTCAAGTATTTAGGAAATGTATACCTACTTTTGTATTTACAGTATTTTACTATTTGTTTGGCAGAACTGAAAGATTACCAACACAAGGTGGTCGGGAAAGTCTTCTGTCTCCTGAACAGGAAACTGAAATCATAAACATGGTCCTAGAAAACAACGCCATAACATTACAGCAAATACAAAGAAAAATAATAGAAAACAATGACATATTTCAAAATATTGATAGGGTAAGCTTATCAACACTGGACCGTGTCTTGCGCAGAAATCATCTCAGGATGAAGCAGTCCTACAGGGTGCCATTTGAACGCAATTCAGAAAGAGTCAAAGAATTGCGATATAACTATGTGCAAGTGAGTCCCACAATTGATGCAGACACTCAACACTGTATACAGTAAATTATACATATTTCAATATTGTAATCATAATGATTGTGCTTCACAATAGTGACCACTCCATGTCTATTTCTGATATTGTCATGTGTGTTTCAGAGAGTCCTTGAGCTAGAGGTGGCTGCAGTTTCTGCAGGTTGCAAAAATGCAGAATATTTGCAATAATTCTGTTTTGAATGTGTTTTTCACAGTTTTGAACAAAGTGTGTTAGCATTTGAAAAATGTGCTGCAGATATATAGAGTTTTGCAGGTGGAGAAGTTTATAATAAAGTAAAACTTTATTGTTGTTTTGTATCCTTACGTGGAGCATGTGTTTTGCTGTGAGACAGTTGTTTTATGGTGTTAGTGGACTGCATGTCGTTAGCTGCCGTGTTGTCGCTGTAGTACGAGAGAGACGGAGCGCGCACAGGGCTGAATCCGACCCGGAGTCCCCACATTAAAAGCAGAATAGTGGCTGATGCAAGCAACGGGGAAAACAGGTGTGTTCTTCATTTCAATAAGGCAATGAAAACTTGATTAGTTTCACTGAAAAACTTACATATAGTCCCTTTAACCTCTAGTTGCTCCAGAGGTGCAGTCGCTTTAGATAAAAGTTGTCTTCTTTCAGCATGAGTAATAAATAAATTACTATTTTCAAATTTCATGAACCTCAGTCTCCATTTTTGGATTCTCACCCTGTATGGAACCTCAGTATGCTTTCTTTTGTTTGTCAAACAGAAATGGAAATCACCTTTTTGCACTCTGCCTTTGAATAACAAATAAAATATATTTGCATGGCTGCAAGTTCCTTACTCTGACTATGTGTTGATGAACTGGCTTTGTGCCCATGTCCATCAGAATCACGAATGGTTGATTTACTCATTCATCTATGTGTGTATGTATTTGTTGATGATGTAATTATTGATTTATTCTATTTATTTATCTATCTATTTTTAACACAATCCTTTTTAATGTTTATCACCTATTTATCATGTATTTATGGTGATTTGCAAGCTTTACTTGTTGATTGCTGGTATGTGACGTGTGTGTGGTATATTGTGTAGTGCTGTGTTTCTGCGAATGTTAGCTGAAGGTATTAGAGTTAAATTGAGTTTGTAATTCCCTAGTGCTACATAGCAGACAATATACATTAGTATAGAAGCAATTATAAAAAGGATAAACAGGAATAAACTTCATTCAATGGAGCAGTGCTGAAAATGAATTTGAGCTTAGGAGTCTGATAGCTTGGGGGAAAAAGCTACTGAAATGGGACCCTGAAAAAAAGCTGAGTAATGGGGACCCTGCCTCTGGAAGCTGTTGAATTTTCTGAATGCATACAAGAATACTCTCCTCATGCCTCCTGCATCAGTACCACTATGTTGCTGATCATATGAAGTAGACTGAAGCTCAGACCTACTGCAGAGAGACATACACAGACCTGGTCACCATTGTTTGGTGGGATTTCCATTCATCTGTAATAATGGTAAGTTCCCAGCAAAGCATTTTCTCTGATAATGATAACTTTGAAGTTCAGTGTGTCACCTTGTCACGGTTCAGATCAACGACCCAGAAGCTGACTGGACGCCACAGGAGTCTATTCACAAAAACAGAGAGGAAGGTCAGTGCTGACGGTGCTGAGACTAACTAGGCGGAGCAGGTGAGTGAAGCTGATGCCTGGGATCTGACTGGCAGACTGAGCCGAGGAATGTGAAGCTGGGAAGGAAAGCAGGTGGGCAGACAGGGCTGGTGAGTGGCTAGGGGAGCAGACAGGCAAACGGGCCGAGGGGCAGGTGAATCCAATTCCAGCACTCTTCTCATGGGTATGTTCCAGCTCTGGGTAGGTTGGGTAGGAGTTCCTAGACACAGAGTACACAGGTCAGAAACGGGCAGACAAAAACAGGTTCTATTTCGTATGGCTTTCGCCCTTAAGGCTATTGCTATTGGATTTACCCCCACAAGCGCTTGCGCAGCACTGAGAAAGGTTGTCTACACCCACCCACAGCGTGGGCCTCTCCTAGGTCTGCACAGTGGGATTTGGCACTGGGTTTATGCACGCTAACCTAAGCCCCTTTTGAGCCTTTGGAGACGGCGGACCTGGAGTTCCTTTCAGCGACCTTGGCCTTTCCTAAGTTTAGTTGAAGCTATGAGGTTTAAGCAGTCTAGTTTGAAAAGTGTGAGGTGGTGATGGTGCAATGGATAAGACTATGCCTTTGGTGTGAGAGACCTGGGTTCAATCCCCTACTGTGACCCTTATACCAATGTGTCCCTGAGCAAGACACTTGGTATTTGTCAGACTGCTGAAACCTCATAACATTTTCTTATGAACTTTACAATGTTCATCATCCTCAATCTCTAACTGAGCTAGATTAGGAAAAGATCAGGAACAGCCAGTATAGACAGAAGGAATCATTACAGCCACCAGTAACACTTAACAAATTGGCATGTGAGTGTTGTATCAAGGCAGAATTGGAAAAATATGAACCTATGCTTTCAGTTTGTGTGGGGCACCAATGGGCATACAGTGCATGACTTGCAACTTGTCTTTTAAAATTATCCTCATAATTGGATTGTTTGTATTTTGCAGTGCAAAGATGAACCAGATATTGCCGACATACCTGTGGCTCTTCTCACTGTGGTCACTGAAAACAAATTTTCAACATAAGTTTTTGCTCAGTGTTCTTTTTTATATTGTTCCATTGCATCACCTGCTTATTTCAAACAAAATAAGTGCAGTTATGGAGAGAAATTATACATGGTCACTTCAGCTTTTTCCACAAAAATAAAGTGCAGGTAGTAAAAGAAAAGCTTGTTCAGCTTCAAGGACTTTGAGTAAGTTTGTTTTTAATGGAGTTTTAAGGAATCAGGCTTATTGTTGGTTTTAAAATAATCATACTGTGACATTTCATTTTTTATTCCTCATTTTATCGGCGCTGCTTCTGAGATTAGTTCTGCAACTAACAACTAACGATTTTATTATTTATTGATTGATTCAGTATGATGGACACAAGTTTCACTGTGACATATTTTGTTTCTGTGAAATATAGAAATGACAGGAGATGTTACAAGTTTTGATAATGATTGTTCAATAAAGAAAACTTGAATTGTAATAATGGAGTTCTATTTTTGAGAATTACTGAGCATTAGGGTTTACAGCAGGTTAAAAGATGGCCCAAAGTGTGCCATTGCAAGTATTTCTTTTTAATTGAAACGTTTTTCTTTTCTTTTTTTTGTAGTTTTTTTTTGTAGTAGTAGTACTTAATGTAACTAAGGCAATCAGTTGCCACAACTATTAACTAAGTTTTGGGGTAAACTATTGAGTTTCAGTCACAAGTAAATGTTTTTGAGTTAGTAACATTTAAAAATACTGAACAAGAAACTAATAAATATTGAGTTTATTAATGTTAAGGATTGGCTTTTTATACTTAAAATGATTTATTTCTGTCGAAGGACTCTTTTTGAGATGCATTAACTAGGAATATTTGAGTTATATTAATCAGTAATTTTGTCAAACAGTAATCAAAAAGTACATGTAACCCAAACACCAAAAATTTAGGCTCTGGAAACTTTTGATTTTATAAACTCCAAAGAATTGTGGCAACTGATTGCCTCAGTCTTTTTGAGTACTGCTTACTTATTCCAGTTTACAGTGTATGGGGAAACATATTTCAGCCAATCGTGTTCCATTGACGTAAGGGTCTGTTTTACTTCTACTGGGCTTGTGTGGTAGTAGTGAAGCATGCGTGGTAGAAGTATAACCAGTCGGGAAAAACACTTTTTAAACCTTATTTTGCAGAGTGGCAGGACTTGCCTATAAGGTATTTGGGCACAGAAAGGATGTTTAAGGCAGAGAGTTGAGGGGGGAGCTGCGGTGGTTGATGTCGTTGCTGGGGCTGGTTGTCTGGTTGGTTAGTCAGGTTATAGCCAGGGCGATTTTCCTGAGTTGGGTAAAGTTAGATTAGTTATGGAGAGAAATTAGCTGTATGATAGCCACTTCTGAGTTTGTCAAGGCTCTGCACGTATATTTAACCAGCTTACATTTAGGATTCTAGCCCTTTTTTGTTATTTTGTTACAAAGGTTACTTTTGTGACCAAAGGTGCAATTGTCAAAAAATGCCAAGTAGTACCAGTTCAACAGTAAATATAAAATAAGGGCAAAATAATACATTTACAATAAGAGCTAACTTGACTGTTCAAGTGGTGTCCAGCAGCAAGATTAATATTTCACATATGAGTAAACAGTAAACAGTGTATTGCGCATTGCCACCATAATTACTGTTACATGCCAGAGAGGATATCATGCTGAGGCAATCTCAGAGTTAAGTAGATTTATGGCAGTTGGGAAGAAGCTTTTGTGTGTACTGACAGTAACTATCTACCATTGTTGTCTTTATAGGTTTCAGATGAGCTGATGGCAGCATCACTGATGATGTGAAGCACCGATGTCCAGCTCTACAGAAGTCCCAGCTTCCAGTGTGGCTCTGCCAGCTCCCGCACCTTACACCATTTGTGTGCCTTTTGTTTTTACTCCACAACAACTGAACACTACCAATTTCAAATTATTACACTGGGTTCCTATACATAGGTTCTGCAATTTGTAACATTTTAATATTGATGATTTCATTTTCATTTCTTGTGTATTAAGAATATTTTTTTTTTAAATTAATCATCACACTCTTCATTGATCAGTTTCCTATGTTAATTGGAAATAGTGTGATATAAACATAACAAAATATGATAGTTAACAGCTGTATATTAAATTGTTAAGATGTTATTATAGGTTAACATTTTTCATAAATTTAAAAAAAAATATGAAAAGCTGATGGTATATACTGGTTTTATTTGGACATTTCTTAAAGAGACAAATGTGACATTCAATGAGAACTTACGCTCTGTTACGAAAAACAAAGAACTACCTGCACACACTGAATAGCTTTGAAGCCCCATAGGAGGTGTCATTTATTGTGACCTCTGAGAAGGTCTTGTCAGTATTGCACATGTATACATGGATACATGTAAGCCACACTATGGTGCACCTATTTACCACAGGTGCATTTGATTTTGCAATGTCACAATTAATGATACCACCTAGTTGGATTCATATTACTTGTTCTGTGTTTAAACTAGACTTATATCAGAGCAGCAAAGAAGGCACTCTTGAAAAACTATTCGGGCTCGGGTACTGGGTGTAAGGCTCTATTAAAGTATTATACTATTTAAGTATAATGTAGAGTGAAAATACTCCTGCACACACAGAAATACAATGCATAATTACTTTTCAACATATAATGTGAAACATTGGGGTGTCCTTTGAATTGACAGAAGGTGAAATCTTACATTTTCAGTCAGTTGTGATGACAAAGTAGTGTAAATACATATAGAATTTATTGCAATGTGAACCATAATTCATATATCATTTAAAAGGCCATGAAATGCAAATGTGGACAATATTTAAAACTTAATGTAAAAGTAAACAGAAGGAGAGAAGGCCTTTCCACTTCAGTCCCCAACAGATACAGATGTCCAGCACACTGAGAATGCTTCTCTAGGTCTCTGCAGCTCTCTGGGCACCAGGTCTCACACATGATCCACACTATGACTACGGGAAAATAAATGTGTAATAAATGCTTCAGGTAATGTAAAATGAAAAGTTAATTATAAAAGGTTTATTGTGTCACATGTTGGAGAAAATGGAACAAAGGAGGAATTTGTTTGTCAGGAGATTAATTAATTTAGTATGTAGCTATTTTAACAACATAATGTCATACATACAAAAAATGGAACTGAATGCTTGTGATTGTTATAGGGTTGTGTGGTGTGGGGACAGAGAGGACCCAAAAGCAGCACTCTGAGGGAAGGAGGTTTATTGAGGGATAAAGGGGTAGAGGGACTGGAGTGGAGGGAGAGTTGGATGTTGGGGAAACACAGGCACGGGGAACCAGGAAGACAGGGGGCCAGGGAGCCGGGGAACACTGGGGCCGAGGAAGCGAGGAGCGGTGGGGGAACAGGGAGGACGCCGTGGGGGTAGTCTGAGGAGGAGAGGGCCAGTGGATGAGCCCAGTCGACTGAACAGAGGACGAGGGTGAGTGTACCTGGGAGGGAAACAGACAGAGAGACAGGGTTAGAGGTGGCGGCGACAAAGCACAGGGAAAATGTGAAAAAACAAGAAACATGAAAAGCCTGAACACAGAGGTGGCACCGGGTGTGGAGCAACGACGAGGATGGTGTGGAGAACCGGGGTTGAAATGCAGGCAGGCATGAGGTGATTACTGGCAGGTGTGGCAGGCTGACGAGGTGGCTGATGAGGTGCAGGTAGTTGGCTGGGCTCAGGAGCAGAGAGAGAGAGAGCACACAGGGGAGAAAACACAGGGAGGCAGGCAGGGAACAGAAAACCAAGGAAAAGGCAGAATAACTGATAAAAGGAGAAAAAACCAGGACACTCACCGTCAGCCGGGCTGCCACCACAACAGTGATTTGCAAAATGATTACTTAACGATTGCTGTAAAGCTTTTTATCTCAAAAATTATGTCTGTTCTCAATAAATAAAAATATTATAAAAATAATCACCTTGATTTACTCTTTTTCTGGTGTATCGGGATACAAAATAAAATGGTCAAAGTCTGAGGCAATGACACTATCAAAATCTGTCCACCTGGCAGGGATGACAATTTGCATAACGGCCATCTGGAATAACATATCTGGGAATTAAGGTCACTCCATGGCTGGATGACATTATGGCAAACAATCTCCTCCCATTAATCATTACATAACTTACATTTATTCACTTTTACACATAAAACTTCACTAAGGCATAATACAACCATTAAAATATGTAAACAAACAAACAAAAACAACAAAATTTAACTGGAAACAATTGGATTTAAATTTTAGAGATCAGTCTTGTCCTCCTTGTGGAAGACTTTCCCCATCAGGCTGCTCTCTCCACTTCAGGGTGACTCCACTCCACTCCTTTTCCCCTTAGCTTGTCCTGGAGCTGGGAAACACAAATGGTCAGCAACATTTTATAACATTTTAGCCTTCATGTTTTGGACTATTGTTTTTGATACCCTTTGAGTTTCAATTTTGCTACCCATGTGGATTTATGATTTCCTGGACTGCTTACTCCCGTTTACCTGTACATTGCCTTCCCTTGGATAAATAAACATAAACTGTGCCTGCTGTGGTGCAGGCCTAATGTCTCATAGTCCTAGTTTTTCTGTGTCTGTATTATTGGCGGACCTAACAGGTTTTATCAGACTGGTTCACAAACTGTCAACTTGAAGCCAAAGCCACATCTCATACATATATCTTATTTTGAAGAAATTTTAATGTCATTAACACACTTCACTCAGTAATATTGATGATGGGGGACAAAACTCTTCTATGACAGTCTACGGGATGTATTCACGGTTCTGGTTAAGCACTCAGTACAGTGATAATAGTGTACTGTGTGTATTAGCAGATAAAGATTACAAGGATTACAGAGAAACAGAAGTACAGTTATATTTTAGTTTTAGAGCTCAGTCTTGTCCTCCTTGTGGAAGACTTTCCCATCAGTCTGCTGTCTCCACTTCAGGGTGACTCCACTCACTCCTTTCTCCTTCAGCCTGTTCTGGAGCTGGGAAACACAAATGGCAGCCATTTTGAAACATACAAAGCTTTTTATTTTTGTCATGCTACAGCCTAGCTCTTATTGCTGTGACATGACATCGCAGCACATTCTCAGTCCCAACTCATCACATATGGCTCAAGACCCCTTGGCATTGCTTTTTAATGCCCTGGGTACTCCTTGAGTGTTGTTTTTTGTAGTTTTTTTTTTCGACAAGTTAGCAATAATAAAGACTAGTTGTTAACATTGTGAAATGTCACAGTTTAGTAAGGTTTAGGCACAGTTGCTCACAAGTCTTTGAGCTACAGTCCAAATCAAGTCTCAAGTCACTCGTGGTTATAATGAATGTTGTATCACTGCTGCGTTCAATCCAGGCTGCTTATAAAACTGCATAGCTGTAACCTGTTTTTCACTGACAGAGCACAACCATGTAATATGCAATGCAATTGATGACAGCTTATTAACTACTGTAAGTCAGCACCAACCGCAGACTCTCAAACCAGTGTAACATTGACTAAATAACATAAGATAATCAACAATAAACCAGTAACCTGTTTTTCACTTACAGAGCACATTCATGTATCCTAATATGTCTACAACTAATGACAGCTTATAAACTACTGTAAGTCAACACATCCCCCAGACTCTCAACCCCAGTGTAAAGTGATAAGTTAACTAATGTCACATGATCAACAATAAACCTGTAACCTGTTTGCAGCCAAAGTGATAGCAGCCAGCAGGACGTTAATGATTACATTAATCGACCACCACAAGTTTGAAAAATAAACAAACATTAATCTTTTCATAACGAATGACAGTCAGAGTTAACCTCTGGTAGGTCGTAGCTAAAGCAAGAAGCAAGCTAACATTAGATGGCCAATGCTGAGCTAAACATGTTTACTAACCTCAGGTTACTAACCTATTTTGTGTTCAGCGCTTCTTTGTTTGGGTCTTGTTGTATGAAGTTTTAAAGCCAAAGTTTATGGCACAGCAGCTGCCGGTGTTTGTTGTCCTCTCTCACATGTGGCTGCACACAGCAGATACTAAGTGTTACGTAGGCAGGTTATAGGTAACGCAGGGAGGGGAATAACAGCAAGCTCATCAGACGTTTCCTAAAAATAGACCTTGTCATGAAGTCAAGTCTGAACTCTGTTGAGTCTCAATTCGGGTACTTCCTTGAGTATACTAACATGCAGTAAACTGCGTACTTACTTGCTTAGTGTGTTCATTTCGACAGGGTAATGTTGTCTCAAACACTGCTGCTGTGCTCTAACCGAAAATTACTATCACAAGATTGACCATTCCCCCCACCACAGAGGCCGCCTGCAGAGCTCCAAAATAACAGCCAGGCTTTATCACCCAAAATAAAATGCTCAGAATCGGGTTTATTGCCAAGTTCAAACTTACAAGTAATTTGCTTTGGTATATTGTTATTAATTTATTTTTTCAGTTTCACAAGCCAAGAATTTTCTTTACATCATGAGTCTCTTCATTTAATTGAATTTACTCAAATGTAATGACGGAATAACAGTGGTACGAACATTTACATTTATTTTACAGCTGTGGAGTCTCTGCTGCATTGACTGCAGTGATCTGTATGACTGCAGGAGCAAAGGGCCCTGTGCGAGGACAGCCGGCCTGCCTCGCTAGCTCCTGTCGCTGGTTGCTTCCCCCGCCATCACTTGCAGAGCTCCTCAACTCCAAAAAGGTTCAAGCTAATTTTTGATCCACCATCACTTTTCGTAAAACATATCAATATCAATATTCGACATCTACACAGTTGATTTCTCGCCTCAAAACTTCTCAGAAGTGAATTTAGTGATGAAATAGTGTACAAAACTAGCAAAAGACGTTGTGTTGTTGGCCGCTTCCACGACGTAGCTAAAATGGCGGTGTCCACCATTCCACACTCAACTTTTTGGCAATTTTGAGTGCGACTTAAGTCGGACTCAAGGCCGAGTCTCAAACACGAGTCCCCATCTCTGGGTTTAGGCAACAAAACAAATTGGTTAGGTTTAGGAAAATGTCATGGTTTCCTCAACATCACCAAGATAAAGGAACTCATCCTGGACACACGCTGCAAACTCTCCACCCCTCACTGCCCCATCTCCATAAACAGATGATAGAAATTGTTGGTAGCCTCAGGTACCTTGGCATCACTATGGACAAAAAACTGAGTTTTGATCACCACATCACATACATCCACAGACGCTGTCAACAAAGACTTTATGTCCTTTTTAATCTCAGGACTCTATCAGTCAAACCACACCTCCTGCTTCTCCTGTACCGTAGTATCATTGAACCCATACTCCTGTACTGTGCTACCTGCAATATCACCATGCTCTCTCTCACCAATAGGAATAAGTTTCTTAAAATCACTAACACTTCCTCCAAAATATTAGGTCTTCCCACTCCCAACATGCCAGCCCTCATTAATACTGCCACTGCTCACAGAGCAACTACCATAGTACAAAATCCCAGCCACCCTCTCAACTCATGATTCATTCTACTCCCATCTGGCCGTAGATACAGACAGCTGCTATACAAAAAGGCACGCTTTGGAAAACGTTTTGTACCCTGCGCTATAAGAGCGTTAATCTCACAGACAAGTTAATGATGTCACTCCTGTGTTATATGTGTAGATATGTGTATATTGTCTGTAAATGTGTACTATGTGTAGTTTGTGTGTAGAATTCATGTTGAAGGCGCTCTTTGTACAGACTGTGAAAACAAATTTCATCCATTGGGGACAATAAAGAATGAATCTGAATCTAAAATGAATATGTGATGTACTTAGATAAATTAAGTAACGTTACTTGCGTAACTTGTGCAATTTACTTACCTACAAAACTTCAATGAAATATTCAATGTTGACTTTTTGTTTCACATAGGAAACAAACACTGGTTTCCTGGGTGAAAGTTTGGTTTCTGGCCCATCCGTCCACCCCAACAACCTCCTTACGTAGACTTTCTGTTAAATACACATACATTTAGCTTTCATAAATGATGGTACTGAGCATTCTCCAATGCGTTGAACTTTGGCAGTAAGCGGCTCCCCAATGCGTTACAAACTGGGGGTGAGAAATTGCTAAATTGCTCATTGGAAATTGCTAATAAACACAATCTTTAATATTCAGTCACAACAGCGGTATAAAAATAAACATTTTGCTGTGATTTAATTGCAATACAGATCAAGATGATGCTGAAATAACTACATTATGATGCCAACTTGTTTAACATTTGAATTAATGATTTGTCAGGTCTGTCCACATGACAAGCACACAACCTTTGAATTGCTTGTTTTCTGAATGGTGATAACGTTTTTACTCACAATTTTGCGCATTCTTTTAGCATCTTTGCATTTACTTTGCATGCAATCATGCAGTGCAAAATACTCGCTTCGCATTGTATGTAAATACACCATTAGGTTGCAACAAAGACGGTAGCCATTTAATTTTACAAAATAATATTAAAGAACAGAAAAAAGTCACGTGAGCATGTATGGATGTGTGGAAATGTCAGCAGCAACACAAGAAAACCACCAACAGTTGCACCCGTAATGACAGAGAGCGAGCCATAGAAAGGTGGTGCGCTTTATAGCGCCAAAACCACACATTGCCCACGTGTGGCACATGAAGTTGACAAACCTCCTCCCAGAGAGGGACACCTAATGGAGCAGAGGGGTCATCACAGTCACCAAGACAAAGTTTTCTTTTGATCTTGACATAAAAAGCTTTACAAAGTAACTGTTTTGTGATCACCAGACATCTTTTCAGTGATCCTGACATGGCAATAATTCTGTGATTGCAGTATGAACTCAAGGAAAAACATACAGGATAATCGTATGCCTGTGATTCTTTGTCATGTTGAGATAACACAATGATTAAACCAGCCATTTAGTTTAATGATAATCATGATAATATCTCCTCTGTATTCATTGGCTGCTGCTCTCTACTCTGTGGAGTAACACAGCGCAAGCCAATAGCCAAAGACACGCAAACTTCTTTATAACTATTTTAAATCTGTCCTGGGTGTGTGAAGTGTCTCAGGGTGGATTTTGGAGACTCACCTTTTTCAACATGTCAGCTTTCACAGCAGGGTCATTCAGATCCACAGAGGAGTCCTCCAGCTTTATCCTCAGCTTTACTACCTGCCTGTTTACTGGTGTGTAGACACAGAGAAGAACAACATGCTGTGGAATTACCTTTGTGATACCAAACTTATACATGTAAATGAGCACCATGTCTGAGTGCAGTTTAACATCAGTTATTCTCTCTCTTCCACTGAAGCACAGTAAACCACTCACCAGGGATGCTGTGGCAGACAAATGGTAATCTAGTTTCACAGGGAAGAAACTTCCATTTCCCTGATCCCTGCAAAGCAACACCACATGCGACACTCATCGAGCCAATTTGGTTTGAACCTGTGTACCAGTTTCTGAATGAGGAGCCACTCCCATCAGACCAGTAAATGTCAGGATCTCTGAACAAACCAATCCATGACCAGTATTGACTTTGCACCAAGTTCTGGATCTCTTGTCTCTCAGTGTCGTTCCTCACAGTGGCCAGGTCTATGAAGTTCTCCCTGCAGTACCTCTGAGCACTGGACCAACTCACTGATTTATTCACAGCAACAAATTCAGGATGCAGCTGAGTTCCTGCAGTTTGGGAAAAAAATATTTTTGAGTTGACATAGGTCCTGTGTCCACCAAAGCATTTTTTACCAGCTGAAAACGCCACCTGCTCTTTTGAAAACGCCTAGCCGGGAGCACTAGGGTGCGTTTTGTAGGCGCAGTGGGTTTTTTTCGAGATACTGTGGTTGCTATGATACATAATTTCTG
This sequence comes from Micropterus dolomieu, assembly GCF_021292245.1. NCBI lineage: Eukaryota > Metazoa > Chordata > Actinopteri > Centrarchiformes > Centrarchidae > Micropterus > Micropterus dolomieu. Next base: position 14,405 of record NW_025737807.1, read on the forward strand.
TGGAGGCGATGTGCTACAAGTAGGGTAGGCTTAATAATTAAGTACTTAATTTTACTGAATGTAAAAATGTCACCACAAAGTACGTAGGCCTACTTGCTCTGGCCTTTGCTCTGCGTGAAGAGAAGGTTGAAACATGAGTGCACAGACTCTTCATACGTGGATTCATGAGATTTTGCAGGCAAGGAAACACCCATAGACAGTATATTACTGGACGAAGCCACCCCGCTGATTTGGATGGAGAGCAGTGAAGCCAGTTTTGGACCAATAAAATACTACTACAGGGTTACTTCCTGTTGGCACCAGTGTCTACTGCGCATGATCAAGCAGCATAGCCGTGGTTTAATGATGTAGAACAACAGCAGAAACACCGTAATTCTGGTAGCTGCAGAGCTGCGCCAACAAAAACTTTCATAGCTCAGTGCGTTTGACTGACTCGGATCGTCACTGATTAATCAGCCCACCTATGAGGCTCACCTGTCAAACACCAACGCAGCGTCACTAATCGCCGAATAGTAGATTCACTGTAAGTTTATAATCTAAGCAATACGCTTACATCTCTCGTGTACGACAGGGTTTTGATGTCATTTTTGGGCCTACATGGAACCGTCCATGAACGTACTGAGCTCAGCTGATCCAGAATGCTGCAGCAGGTGTTCTGACAAGAACCAGGAAAAGACATTATATTTCTCCTTTATTAGCTTCTCTGCACTGGCTCCCTGAAAAATTCAGAATAAACTAGAAAAGAATTTAAAATCATTTTGCTCACTTACAAAGCTCTTAATGGTCAGGCTACATCGTATCTCATGATGAGATAGAGCTCATATACCTTATTACCACACCAGAGGACTGCGCTCCCACTAAGGGTGAGGCCCCTCTCCTGTGGAACCAGGTTCCAGTTTAGGTTCAGGAGGCAGACATCATCTCCACATTTAAGAGTAGGCTTAAGACTTTCCTCTTTGATAAAGCTAATATCAAGAAAAGACACTATTGTTTTAATATGGTGATGGGTGGTGATGGTGCAGTCAGTGAATAATACACAGGTCTTTGGTGTGATAGACCCGGGTTTAATTCCCCACTGTGACACATCCACCAATGTGTCCATGAGAAAGACACTGCACCCCTAGTTGCTCCAGAGGGGCAATTGTAAATTGCTTTGGATAAAAGCATCAGCTAAATAATTAAATTTAAATTTATATTGATTATGTGAAGGTGGGTCGAGACAGGATATATGAACCAATGTAATACGGAGTTTGAGGAGTCTGCTCCCGGGACCAGTTCAGATACACATTTGTTCGATTTGCTTGAAATTATTACTAAACTTGAGTTAATTTGAATTTTACTGGAATCTGTGTCTCATTCAAAATAATTATATTAACATTGAAATGACAGCGGTTTACACATACCAAATAATCCAGAATGTGAGAGTGAAGGGTGAAATAACATTACAAAGAGTCTGTTCTAGACCTGCTCTATATGAAAAGTGTAATAATAAAATAAAAAAACTGTTGTCGCTTTATTAAGACAATTGAAATGAACTGAACTTCAAAATAATCATTATTGGAGAAGAAATAATGCTGTGCTGGGTACTTACCATTATTACAGATGAATGGAAAGGCTGCTAAGCAATTATTAGCCTGCCATGTCTGTTGTTTTCCACTCAAAACATAGAAGTAATTGTACACATAGTAAAAAACTGGATGATCGATTATCCAGTTCCTATATTCAGCTCCTGTCCCTGTGTAGCCGTCTGACCACCTCCAGTTGATTTCAGTGTACAGGCCAATCCAGACATCAGAGGTGACACCAAAAGATGAAACTGTGTCATTAAGTTGGTTCATTTCTTCAATGTTTTCAATGGTGGCCAGGTGTATGTCTCTCTGCAGTAGGTCTGAGCTTCAGTCCAGTTCATAGGACCAGAAACGTAGTGGTACTGATGGAGGAGGCATGAGGAGATGTTCCACCCTGAGGACGACACAATTTTATCAAATGTAAGGTGGCTCAAACTCATATTTTCTTCAGTTTTTTACAATAATAAACACTGAAATGAATAATGAATGAATGAATAGTGAAATAATTCACTGACCTGAGAGACACAAGACACCCAGCAAGATCCTCTCCCTCATCATCCTGCCATGTGGACTGTGTGTGTTTTGATTTTCACCACTAAGAGAATTTTTGCATTCCTTATGCAAAAGGCATTGTGTTGGCAGACATAGGAAAATGTCTCATCTGTGTGTAGTCAAAGGGCATTTTGAAGCAAGGGTGTTTTCAGAGTCACACTTTGTCATGAGCATGTTTATTTGATGGGGTCACCCCAATTACAAAATACCTAGGTTCTCACTTCTTTCCCCAGGCTGTGAGACTGTTAAATTCATCCTCAGCACTGCATCATGCAAAATAGTTTTATTTCTGTATATAACGTTTGCTTTTTTGAGTAACATAAAGGTACCTACAAATCTTATGTCATTATACAGCCCTTTTGTAAAATGAGAAATAAATTTACCTTATCTCTGGTGGTATCTATCCATGAATATGGTTTTGTTTTTATCTGACCAGGATAGAAAGAGGTTTCCCAAGGCCAACCCAATACGTTGGAGGTGAATGGATTTCATTTCTTAGTGCATTCAGAAAATTCAACTGCTTCCAGAGACAGGGTACCCATTATACAGAGATTTTACTGTCAAAAGTTTTCTTTGGGACTATGTCTTCAGTAGAAAGTTCAAATTAAAGCTTTTAACAGAAAAGCTAGATGTTTGACATGTTAATTTAATAATACATAGGGAAACTGTTAAATTCAGCTGATTCTTCTGAGGGAGCACTGAAGGTGAGTTCAAATATAATTATTTAATAGTTCATCATTACACGTAGGGTGCAAGAAAGGAACAGTAGAGAAAAATCTGCAGCCATGCAAATATATTTTATTTGTTATGCAAAGGCAGAGTTCAGGAAAGGTGATTTCCATCTCTGTTTGACAAACAAAGGCAAGTTCATCTTGAGGTTCCATACAGGGAGAAACCCAGAAATAAAGGCTGAGGTTCCTGAAAATTAAAAACAATCATTAATTTGTTACTCATGCTGAATAAAGGCAACTTTAGATGATTTTAACAAACTGTGACACTGCAAAAGAACAATATTAGATGAATACAGGCTTTGTTGCTGTCTACTATCATGATTTTTGTATGTTCAAACCTGGGCATAGACACTAATACATAACCGTGTGCAGTTGGTCATTTATAAATGTAACTTGTCCCCATGCAAAGATTACAATGCCACTCTCTGACATTACTAGAGCTGCTTTAAGTGAGATCAGGTGTGGCTGGGGAGGTAGTCAGGGATGTGCAAAGACATTTTGGTGGTCAGGGGCTCAAGTGAAAAAGGGCACTTCGCATAAATATAATTTTTTTTTTTAAATAAATTAATCACTTTTTTATTTATATAGCACTTATCATATAAATACATGAAACACAAAATGCTTCATACTACAGAGCCATTTAAAGTAATAGTTTAAAAACCACAATAATGTAATAGTACCTACACTCCAACCACAAATAAGCACCTGGGGGGAAAAAACACAACAGCAGATCAAGCCCAAACGTCAATCCCCGCCACCCCCGAAACACTAAATCCCCAGGACCCCAGAACAAAAAGCACTAGATGTTGTTAACACAACTCTGACTTTCTTAACAATTTGTTTTAATTCCCTCACACTTGTTTAATACTAAACATTTTTACTTTAGTACAAAATAATCAGTTCACACAGAAGCCACAGAAGTATTCACTAGGTTTATCAAAGGAGCAGGCAACAGTAAAGGACACTATGACAAAATGTGCATGTTTTCTATGCTATATATTTAGATCAGCATACTACAAACTAATAAAATTGATAGCTTTAGTTGAGGAACCTACTATCAAAACTATGAAGTTATTGTTTAAGGCACTTTTTTCATGGATTGACAATTTTGAGATTTTGTCTGTTTTGTTGCCATTTCTTTTTTTTTTTTACTCAAATGGAAAGAAAACTTCCAAATGACACATTTAGATGTTGTCGGTTTTAAGCCTCGGTCCCTCTGACTGTTTGCATCTGTAGGTTTCTTCTAAATTATCCAAAACAAGCTAATGTGGATATTTAAACATAACATTTCAGATAAAAAAGACTCTTAATGTAAGTCATTCACTGGGGAAGTTAAGTACTGATGTGCTTTAGTTAGTTATTAGTTAGTTATTTAGTTTATCCTATTCACCTGCATTGCCTTGTTAACTGTATGCACCGTCTTTAACCGTCTTCTTAACTTTTTAAAGCAGTGTGGAAAGTCCGTTTTATCTCTGGTCCCATTCCCACAGTTGGTCGTGGTGCTGGCCGCTTCAGTAGACTCCTTGGCCTCCACGACTGGCTCCAGTCCGCCTGCAGGGCTCATCGTGTGTGTTATGTGGATAATTTTAATATTTTCTGGCAAAGAATGTCTCTTTTTAAGACAGACGGACTTCACCCAAACAAACGGGGCTCAGAAATGTTAGCTGCGCACATACAGCATGTGGTGCGGTCCACACATGATTTACGTGAATGACTAATCATTCATGCAGCACACCTGGACACACCACCGGTCACTGAACAGATCTCTGCCTCACTGCCACAAACAACTGTCTCCACCTGCTGGCATGTAAAGCCGTCTGCTCCCAGCGCTGTTCTACAGACTTCTATTCCTGTCGTCATCACGCATAGACCAGTAAACCGAAATGTGCACGTCCCACACAGAAATAATAGTAATCTCTTAAGGATTAGGACAACTGCACCAACTCCAGCACCCAGAACAAACTCATTTAAAATGGCTCTCTTCAATGTGAGATCACTTTCAAGTAAGACTTTTATCTTAAATGATTTTATCTTGTCTGCAAATCTAGATTTTATGTTTTTAACTGAATCCTGGTTGCAAATGAATGACTATAGCCAGCTATTTGAACTGTGTCCGCCTCAGTATGATTGTTTTAGTCAACCGAGGGTCAGTGGTCATGGTGGTGGGTTAGTGAGCGTGTATAGGAAAAATTTAAAATGTCATCAAGTACGCTGTGATGAATTTAACTCCTTTGAAGTTCTCACTCTTAAAGTTGGAGGGCTGCAACCTATCATATTTGTTATAATTTATCGCCCCCCAAAACCGCCTGGAGGATATTTATCAGAACTTCCTGAATTTTTATCTACTCTGGTTTTAAATTATGACAGAATTGTTCTTTGTGGCGATTTTAATATTCATGTTGATGACCCCACCAATGTTAATGCAACTGACTTTTTAAACATGGCCACTTCTTTTAACTTCAAACAACATGTCAAAGGGCAAACACATAACCGTGGTCATACACTGGACTTAGTTTTTACCCTGGGTGTCAGCATTTCCTCTGTGGAATTAGTGGACTTAACCATATCTGACCACAGATGTATTGTTTTTAGCTGCGATTCGCCTGTTACTCATGCCGCCTCACCAAGCTCCGTGTGTTCTCGCATCTTTAATGAACAAAGTGTTTCAAAGTGTTCACATTCTTTCAGAGCCAAAGCAAACACCTGTCTGATTCCAACACCAACAATCTGGTCGATCACTTCAATCATATCTGCTTGTCGTCACTAAATATTACTGCTCCTCTAAAGGTTAGGCCTACGTCTAAAGCTAGTAAGCAACCCTGGATAAATGACAGCAGCCTAAAAAGGGAATCCAGGAAAGCAGAGCGGAGATGGAAAAAATTCAGTCTCCAAGTCCATTACCTCAGTCTGAAGGATTTATTAATTAACTACAATAACTTGGTTAAGGATGCGAGAACACACTATTTTTCTGAACTCATTACTACACATACACACAATCCCAGGTTTCTGTTTAAGACTGTGGATCAGCTGGTAAACCCAACCCCTCCTTGTGCCTCAGCTGGAAGTAATGATGAATGTGAATTGTTTTTATCTTATTTTACCAATAAGGTGGTGTCAATCAGAGCCTCTATTACCCCCGCGGCGTCTTACTCAGAGGTTCCTCACCAGCAACAAGAGAGTTTTAACCAGTTTTATCCCATCGACTTGTCTGAGCTTTTAAAAACAGTATCACAAATGAGAGTGTCCTCCAGCCCACTTGATGTAATACCTACAAAATTTTTACTGAAAGTAATAGATTCTGTTGGGCCCCATTTGATCTCTGTTTTCAACAGCTCCCTATCTACTGGTTGTGTCCCTGATTATTTTAAAACGGCTTGCGTGAACCCACTTTTAAAGAAACCTGGTTTAGAGCCCTCCCTCCCACATAATTTTAGACCAGTTTCAGTCTGGTTTCAGGAAGTACCACAGCACTGAGACTGCTCTGCTTAAAGTCACCAATGACCTTTTAATGTCTGCTGATGAAGGTATGTGCTCAGTCCTTGTACTCCTGGATCTTAGCGCTGCTTTTGACACCATTGATCACAACATCATGTTAGACAGACTGAGGCACTGGGTGGGGATCTCTGGTACTGCTCTAGAATGATTTTCATCCTACCTGTCAAATAGGAAGTTTTGCGTGTCTGTAAACAACTATGTCTCCTCGTTCTGTCCAGTTAAATATGGTGTGCCTCAGGGGTCGGTCTTAGGACCCATTTTGTTTTCCTTGTATCTGCTTCCCCTTGACATATTATCCATAAACATGGCATTTCTTTTCATATTTATGCTGATGACACACAAATATACTTGCCCGTCAGATCCACAGACCCTGGAATGCTGAGTTCACTTAACAACCCTTTGTGAAGTTAAAAAATGGATGTCAAATAATTTCCTCCAGCTGAACTCAGACAAAACAGAAATCCTGGTCATCGGGTCCCAGCAGATGGCAAATCAAATACTGCCATCTGCTGGTTCCCTAGTAAATCACATTAAGCCTGTTGCAAAGAACCTTGGTGTTTGGTTTGATAGTAATTAAAATTTCGAGCAGCACACCACAAAGCTTGTTCAATCATGTTTTTATCAACTTAGAAATATAGC
>NW_025737808.1:0-14663 GCF_021292245.1 Micropterus dolomieu
CCGGCCATCATTCTGCAAAACATTTCACACTTCTTATAATGAATTGATCCTTTCCAATTATTACTTCAGCTTAACGTCTGGTTTCCCTCTGATGTCCTCCTGCTGCTCTGCCTCAACTCCTTTCCTGACAGACAGAGATCTTTACAGTAACCACTGACTGCTGCTGCTGTAGCTGTCAGTAACTAGTTATCTCAGTTAGCTGTGCAGCTAGTGGTCCTGTTAGTTTAGCTGACTCTGCTCTGGGAGCTTAGAGCCCCGGCCTAAAAAACAAATGTTACACAAAGGCAATTACGTTTCTCTGAATCCTACACCAAATTAGTCCACTGTTGTCAGCTGCTTCTTAATGTCTTCTTCTATCACTGACACAAACCTGGTTACATTTCACCGCACCAGCTTGGAGAAGATCCCTGACATTACACAGAGAGGAAGCTGAAGGAAAACTGTCTTAATGCAGCAGCTCATGACAAACATCTTAGTTCAACTATTTGAATAATTTAAATGTTATGGAACTTTATAGCAATCGAGGGCATTCATCTACAAAAATGTGTTGCACCCCTCCATCCGAACATTTGAATAAACTATAATGTGTGATCAATAGTGATGTGTCAGTCGTGAATGAGTTGATGATTCAACAGCTAACAAGCAAATGAAGGTATTCTAATCAATCGTAATCATTCAACATTGAACAAAGAAACATCAGTACCTAAAACAAATATCCATAACTTACCCAAATGTTGCGTCCGGTGCTCAGCCAACTGGGAAAGATGGGCAATATAACGTGCAGACCGACTCTCTGCAGCAAGCGAAGGGACAGACTGAGCAGGGCTTCATCCAGACCTCTTATATGTTCAGGTGTTGCCTGGCAGGTTAAGGCCAAGTCCCGCCCCCCTAGGACTGGGCAGGAAGGAGGATTTTCAAAAACCACAATCATTTGTATTAGATTAACTACTGTTGGCAGTCCTACTATTACCAATCCATCTGGTATCTTAATGTTACAACGACTGCATTGTGGTTTTACTGCAGCTCCTGGGCTGCTACAGACGTTCTGTGGAAGGACTTTCATAGACCATGTTGACTTTGAAACTGCTGGTCCTGAGTTTTATTCAATGACTGTATCAGTTCAACCAATTCAATCATCCTGTTTGTTTAGGACATGCAACATGTTTCCCCTCAACACAACAGCAAGTAGAATATTTATTTAACACATTATACTGTAATGCAGAGAAGAAATTAAGCTCCCGAGCATTTATTAATAGCAATAATTCACTTTATAAAGCACCTTTTATAACACAGTTACAAAGTGATTCACAATAAAACACAACACGTTTTAAACAATGAGATATTAAAACAAAGAAAAAGCTATTTGAGGTGACTTTCCCTTTAATTGTGCAGTGAAATAACATATTGTACATGGTGATAGTCGTCTTCGTCATGCACATGCAAAATTTGAGCAAACCTCTAAAAGAAAAGACTTTATGAGAGTTGAAATATGAGTAAATAGTAAAAGTTATTTCAGGTGACTTTCCCTTTAATGGTTCAGTGAAACACACACACAGGGATGAAACTGGTAACAGATACTGAAATCTAATCTGACTCATAATAAAACAACTAACAAGAGCATTTCCAAAACTGCCTTTAATAAACAGTCTTTTAAATTATATTCCAAAGCAAAACAAAAAATAAAATATACAACAAACTTCCTCTTTAAGAAATATTAGGCTATATTATACAATATTATTCATAATTATTATATATATAATTATAAATTAGAACACATCTGACAGAGGTTCTTTTGTTATCAGAGTGGTTGCACAAAGTGATCCTAGCAATTCATGCAGATGTCTGGGTCTTTACACCTGGAAGACAATAAAAATTCAATTATATTTTTTATAGCTCCTTCATAAGATGATGGTTATTTAAATATTAAATATTTTGTTTTTTCATAGGAACATCTTCTAGCTTATCTTAAATCTTCAACTCGACGGTTTCTTTGGAAACCAGTTAAAGAAAATGGCAACTCCCCCTTTAGGAAATATTGGGCAATATTATATATTATACAATATTATATATAGTTATTTGAAATAGTTTTATAAACTTTGAGTTTAAACTAGAAGACATCTAACAGAGGTTCGTTTTCATAAGAGCTGTTGCACAAAGAGATTGTAGCAGTTCATGTAAATGTGATAAGGTCGTCTGGTACCTGGGAGTCATCAAAGACGATATAAATTAAATTTTATAGCTCCAATACAAATATCTTTTCTCCTCTACATCAACTTTTCTAATTTAATACAATTCCTGCTGAGTCAGCACACATGCTTGGCCTCGCTTCTCTTTTCAGTCTCAGTTTGGGGAACTAACCTCATGTGACACCTTTTCACCTTAATGATAAATTAACTCATTTTAATTCAGTTAGAAACTCCTGGACTTTAACAGCTCCTGTGTTTCAGAAGGTTTTCTGCTCATGTCCAAATCTTTCTTCAGACCACATGTTATTGTGACACATTCAGAATCTCTCCCACAGATCTGTGTTCTCTGACATGTTCCTAACATTACGAGACTAACATCTTCATTTAATGAAAATTCACAATATTTTTAAGCGGGTATCCCCTTTAGACCGTTTGACCGTCACAGTTTGGGACTACATGCTGCATGTGAAACTGAAACCAACAGAAAACGCCACTGATCAGGCAGAAATCTCCACCAAATTCAACGCACACGTTAACTTCAGCAGCTCCGATAAAGTGCAGCTCACAGTCCCAAACAGAGCAAGGTCATGCTTCAGTTTTTAGATCTTTATATGGCAAAACTCTACCAGTTACGTTACCACTGCCTGGGTCATGTACCCCGTAGTTGCATCAGAGTCGAAAACGTTCCCTTGCGGCGCCCTGGCATTTTGCGCCCTATAAGCAACCGCCAATGTCTCCTATGCCACGGGCCGGTCCTGGTTCAGGACTCACCGGAGCCAGCTCTAACTATAAGCTTTATCAAAGAGGAAAGTCTTAAGCCTACTCTTTAATTGTGAAGTCTTTTGACAGGATTGTAAAGGTTGCTCCTCTGAGCATGGCCAATGGTACTTTAGAGCCTTTCCAATATGGGTACAGGTGACGCAGGGGTGTGGAGGACGCCACATGCACACGTCTTATCATGATGGAATCACATAACTTAGGTGCAGCTACTTTTTATTGATTTCACATCTGCTTTTATATCACATTTACTCATTTGGCGCTTCTATCCAAAGCAACTTACGTTTCAGGAACAACAAACGAAAAGCTTTTTGGAACATTTACTAGCTTAACTTAAATATTTAACTCTTCTATTAAGTGTTTAGAAATGCAATATTTTATATATACAATATTGTATAGAATTATTGGAAATAGTTTTTAAACTGTCAGTTTAAACTAGAACACATATAACAGAGGTTTGTTTTTGTCCGAGCTGTTGCACAAAGAGTTCCTAGCAATTCATGTAAATGTGATAAGGTCAACTTAGATACAGCGTGACGGTTTCTTTGGAAACCAGTTAACGAAAATGGCAACTCCCCCTTTAAGAAATATTAGACAATATTATATTTTATACAATATTATATATAGTTATTTGAAATAGTTTATAAACTAGAAGACAGATGACAGAGGTACATTTTTGTAAGAGCAGTTGCACAAAGAGAAGTAGCAGTTCATGTAAATGTGATAAGGTAGTCTGGTGCCTGGGTGTCATTAAAGAAGATATAAATGAATGCTGTAGCTCCAGTTCTTAACAGAAGTTATCTCATTGTACTTTTCATTGTCACTTATCATTGATTTAATGCTAATTCATAATATTTAGTCTACCTGCTAAATATAACAGAGCAAGAAGAGGATGCAGGGCCAGCAGAGCCGGGGTCTGTTCATGGAGAAAGTGAGGGAGTGTGGTGCTGCAGCTCTCAGGCCAGCCGAGGCAAAGAGGAAGACCAGTGACAGCATGCTGGAGGAGAACCTGAGGAAGAAGCAGAGAAAGAGAGAAAGAGAGAGAGAGCACAACAGAGAGATGAGGCATCTGCCCCCAGACCAACACCATCCCACTCCCAGCTCGTCACATGTGGACCCCTTTGCATCGCTTTTGAACGTTCTTGGAACCCTTTAGCTTTGTTTCTGGGCTCTGTGATCAAGTCAGCTATAATAAATATGCAACGTCCGGTTACACTTTCAAAATAAACCTAGTGGTTAACATTGTGAAATGTCGCAATTTGGTTAGGTTTAGTCAAAAGCTACACAAAGCTACTTAGTTGGGTTTTGGAAAAGATCATGGTTTGGGTAACTACGTTACTTATGTGACTGAAGAATGCAAACGTTTCATGGATGAGGATCAAACCCCGAAACAAAAGCACTGCAGCACATGCTGTGATCTGAGAAACACTCTCTGCAGAATTAATTTGTTGAAGAGAGAAAAAAAAAAGTTACCTCAAGGTGGGATCAAACTCTCAACCCTTACCAACTGAGCAAACCAAACAACATCTTGATCTATGTTAATATTACTGCTTATATTCTCATCCACCATCTAATGGTTGAAAATATTGCTCCGATACAGTGAAGTAAAATGTGGGTGCTGTTAAGAATACAAAGCTCCAAACTTCAGCCTCGTGACACAACTTCTGCATCTTCAACCTAATCTAGGATTGCCTTTAGCAGAAGAAGAAGAAGAAGAAGTAATAGTATACTGCAGGGGTCTGCAAATAAGTTCTGTAATTGTACTGCTATATTTCAATTTTGTTTCTGTATTTCATATTTATGTTTAATTTATTAACCAAACTCTCTGTATGTGACTGACAAACTGGCTTTTATTATTTATGTGTACAAAAAACTGTTTCACCGTTTAAAGCTTTACATATTTATCAGAGAAAGTTTTGACAAGGTTTTGATTTCGAATGTACTCTGTACACGTGTCACCACACGGGAAAGGAGCCTTTTATACAATAGTATTTGTATAATAGTTTTATGTAAAACTGGGATGAAAATGAACTGATCAGGGCAGATGCAAATTGCTTTACGCAGAAAAACCACTGCGCACATGGGCATGTTGCCAACGCACTTGTCCGGCTGGTTGTTGTAGAAGTTGGCTGAACTTTCCTGTACTCTCTGCCGATGCCCTGTTCCTGATTGGAGATAAGGCATGAAGGCTTCCAAGATGGCATTGCAGGTTTGCTCCACTGTTTATGCCACAGCTGAGATACCAGGGTGAAAAGTTGCTGCAGATTTAAGTAGTGGTGTGTGAAATATTGTGAAAAGCAGTTTTACTGCTGCTGATATTTTTTAATTAATTTGCTGCTGTGACCTTTTGGTGACTCCATCTGTCATGATTGTACTGATTATTTAATGTCTTGACTTCAAACCAAATATCAACATAATTTCCTTCTCTTGGCTGTTTGTGGTTAATAGAGAGCTAACAGTATAATTCCATTTAATTCACTTAACATGTTTATTTGAAATTAATTTCTATGCAGGAACTGTTTATATTCCGAGATGTCTTGATCCAGTCCAGTTTCTAGGATCCACTGTTCATACTTTCATATTATCTGATTCTGAATATATGCAGTATTACAGTTTTTCTCCATTGCTTAAACGCATTTCTGGAAACGATGCCTCTTTTTCTCAAAACTCCACAAATCCACAACTTCTCACCCAATTCCCCAAACGTCCTATTTTCAGGTCAAAATGAAGCTCTCCACTCAAAACCATTTAAGGGCTGGCCAGTTCAGAAACACACACACTGCAACACAGTCTGACACCCTGGTGAGAGAAATTCAAAACAATACTGCAAAAACGGGTTATGTTTGTTGTGGTTCTCCCCCTCAGAAACCTTTTGACATGAAGAACAGAACAACAGACTCAACAAATAAAATCAGTAGAACATTTTTCATTCCCTAGTGTTTTCATCCCCAGCTGCAGCTGCAGTACTGGAGGCTGCAGTTTCAGGACTCCGCAGCTCTAGGACCACAGTTCTTTTGCGACGGTGCCATCTAGTGGATTGGTGGTGGTAACGCACAGCAACGCGACTGCCGATGTGCGCAGCTGTAGTGTTAACCGGTCCACATGCATATATTCAGTAACTTAGGTTCAGGCGCACGGCCTGTGATGGTTAGGGTAAAGGGCTTCTGTCAAGAGTAACATGGCGTAAACAAGGGTCCTACAAATGCAGTTCTGGTTGTCGTCCTCCTCCTTCTCTCCCTCGACCTCCTACTCTTCCTCATCCTCTTCCTCCTCCTCTTCCTCTTCGTTCACTTCTTCTTTCTTTCACTACCGCTCCTCCACCTCCTCCTCTCCCTGCTCCTCCCTCCTCTTTTGAATGTCCACATGGTTCAGGCAGAGAGAAATGAAGGCGTTATGGTTTTAAAATGTTACTTCACAAGTCCGGTTATAATGTTTGAACGATCCAGAAACACTGTAATATGTGTGGTTGTGTTGTAGGGCTTCCCCCAGCAGGTTGTGCCTTTGAGTAAGCTGACAGAGAAATAGTGAAGCAGAAACAGTAGAACAACTTTCTCCTCCATCCTCCACCCATTAGTCTGAAATAAATGTGCTGTTTACAGTTTTTTTTTTTTTACAACTGCTGTCACACAAAATCTTTACATGTCACACAATTCTCTACCTAAGACACAAAAATCTAACAGGAAGTGACCTGCTTTCCTTTTCCACACACAACCAATCAAAATGTCGAATCAGTCACTCTTTTGGCAAAACCTTAAACAAGTTCAGGTAGTAGACGCTGTGTGCAAATCTCATCCACTCTTTTTGCAAAACTCTAAACACATTCCCACTTACTAAAACACATTTTGCACTGTGATGCTCTTGTGATGCAAAATGGTTAAAAACATGCAGAAAAAGTTAAACACAACTACAACACAGCTGTCATCTTTTACACACAACAACTGATAATTCTGCACACTTGTTTCTAATGATGTGATCAAACCAACATGGGGTCAAGTCCCTGGCCAGCGTGGAGGCAATGTCACCCTTTGACTTTGAGCTGCACATTTTTGAGTGTAATGTGCTTTTACTTTATAGTTTTCTTTGTTCTTTGGGCTTACTTGAATATACAGATATTCAATACTGCATTACTTGCAGTACTTACAGTATACTATATATTTACTGTACTTAGTTGTGATTACTATACTTTTTACCGTTTTTACAATTGCTAATAAGTATTTTTCAAGAATGAGTTCACTTTTTCAAAACTCTTCAGACTGTTAGCACAACAAAAGTCTATGTGGACCAAACTGAGACTCACTCTTGCCTTGCTGTAATACAAAATGCATTGATTTACAGTAACACAAAAGACATTCACTGACCACAGCTTTCAAAATTCAATAATCATTTTCTCACTCAGTCATCCACCAGAAAACCCATGTGTATCCACAGCCAGTTTTGCAAATGCTCACATAGTCTTTTCAAGATTGTTACAGTTTTTCTCGATTGTTTACACACATTTTCTGAAATAATGCCTCATATTCTCAGAGCTCTACACACACACAAAAAAACACACAATGGGCAAACTCCTGCAAAATGAAACTTGTTATTTCTTCTCAAAATGGTATTTTGTTTTCAAATGACACACAAACCATCATATGAATAGATATTCATTAGAACCAGTTGAACACTGATGTGCTCAATGTAAAACACTATGATGAATGGAAAACACTTCTTCTCCATTCATCATAATGACTTTTTTTGTTCAGTGTTACACTTACTACAGACAGTACATACATAAGTGTGCTGTAAAATATTTGAGAATATTGTTTTTATACTTGCACACAAATACACGGTAACAAATATTTTTTATTTGTCCCACAAAAACAATGTACACAGTGTACATCCCATTCCCAACCAACACAAAGTTGCACATACGCTACATACAAAACAACAGAAGAATTGACTGTACACAGTTACAGTAAAAAAAAACAACCTAAAAACAAACTATGCTGCATCCTCTCTTCTGTTGCGGTCTGGTCACAGCACGTCATCCACATCACAAGCAATGTTTTCCCTGGCCAAGCAGCGGGGGAAATATGGCCTAGCATGGCGATTCCAGCCATGAAAAGCATCAGCTGCTATATCTCCACATGCATCCTCCACAGCTTGGAGAAGAGGTATACGCGTTTGTGGATGTCGGTCACACACTTTCCATCTCCAGGCAGAAAAAAATCCTCAATAGGATTGAGGAACTGAGAATATGGAGGGAGATAAACAACTAAAAGGCGTGGGTGGGTAGTGAACCAGTTACGAACCAGAGCAGCCCTGTGGAAACTTACGTTGTCCCAAATAACAACGTACCTGAGCTGCTCTGGGCCGTCTACCTGATCTGGTGGAATGAGTGTGTTGTGTAGGGTGTCCAGGAATGTGATCAGATGGGCGGTGTTGTAGGGGCCAAGGGTAGCATGGTGATGGATAATCGCTGCGCACATTGTGATGTTCCCTCCGCGCTGACCAGGGACTTCAACAATGGCACGCTGGCCGACGACATTCCTTCCCCTCTTTGGTCTTTTTGTGAGGTTGAACCCAACCTCATCAATGAAGATGAACTGGTGCTCCACTGCAGCCACCTCTAGCTCAAGGACTCTCTGAAACACACATGACAATATCAGAAATAGACATGCAGTGGTCACTATTGTGAAGCACAATCATTATGATTACAATATTGAAATATGTATAATTTACTGTATACAGTGTTGAGTGTGCATCAATTGTGGGACTCACTTGCACATAGTTATATCGCAATTCTTTGACTCTTTCTGAATTGCGTTCAAATGGCTCCCTGTAGACCTGCTTCATCCTGAGATGATTTCTGCGCAAGACACGGTCCAGTGTTGATAAGCTTACCCTATCAATATTTGGAAATATGTCATTGTTTTCTATTATTTTTCTTTGTATTTGCTGTAATGTTATGGCGTTGTTTTCTAGGACCATGTTTATGATTTCAGTTTCCTGTTCAGGAGACAGAAGACGTTCCCGACCACCTTGTGTTGGTAATCTTTCAGTTCTGCCAAACAAATAGTAAAATACTGTAAATATAAAGTAGGTATACATTTCCTAAATACTTGAAATATACTTTACAGTATTTTTACAGTCCTACAGAACAGTCCACAGGCAATACTGTACTTCTGTACTCATTGAGTACTGTATTGATATGCAGTACTGCAATTTGCTAGTGAGACTAGATTTCTTATCTATTCTCATTTCGGAAAGTCCGGATGATGGATGCTACAGTGTACCTGCTCAGACTGGCTGTACTCTTTGCCCAGCCTCCCTCATTGTTAGACCATGGTTGACCACATGATCAACCAAAGTGGCTCGGATCTCATCAGAGATTACGGTCCTGGTCCTGGTCCTGGTCCTGGTCCTCTCACTCCTCTGGCTCCAATGTTGGCATCCACGAGCTCACCTGTTGCCCTTTTATGCTAAAGCTCTGATTGCTAATTGGAAAACTGTGTGACGGGTGTTTGCCCTTGTGATGAGTCAGTGTGCATATTTGAATGGCAGTGTGTTCTTTGTGCAGAGAATTGTGTGTAGTGTTTTGAAAAAAGCGTGTTTTAGAACTGTATTTTGAGTGTAAAGCAGGAATTGTGCTTGTAGTTTAGCAGAAATGGTTCAGGGGGTTGGTGAATGAGTTACATGTTGTGGTCATTGTGTCTCAAGTACCAGAATTTGTGTGTAAACAACTGAGAAAAACTGTAATAATTTAGAGGAGCAGAGTTTGAACAGACGCTTCAGGCTCCTTCAGAAACTGCTCTTTGGTCTTGTGGAGGTCAGAGACACTGTAGAGCTGATCCAGCACGCCTCAGCAGGACAGAACCACGACTGGACTGGACTCTGAGACTGTAACTGTGGACTGATGATGATGTCAAAGACACAATGGCGGACAATCTTGAAAGACTTTTTCTTGCAAAACACTGTGAGTGACTGAACGAGGTTTAAAATGAAGGCGACTCGACCGACCCGCATTTTT
Organism: Micropterus dolomieu; assembly: GCF_021292245.1. Classification (NCBI taxonomy): domain Eukaryota; kingdom Metazoa; phylum Chordata; class Actinopteri; order Centrarchiformes; family Centrarchidae; genus Micropterus; species Micropterus dolomieu. The sequence continues at coordinate 9,976 of NW_025737808.1, forward strand.
CCATCAGGAAACCTGCTTCATCCAAAGACTCAACCCCCCCAGAACATCCCATCAGCAGCGTTCTTCAAGGTCCCGTTTCTTCAGGTTTCTAAGGATTTGTTTGGTTTGCCGCCTCAGAGTGTCGTTTAATTTCGCCGAGAAGACGGACGCATGATTCTTGTAGTCTTTAATTTCACTAAGAATAAGATTTACTGGCGCTGGAACTGGATCTCTCTGGATCTGCTCAGAGGATTTCCAGTTTCATGGACGGTAAAACTGTAAAGAAACATAAAAAGATAAAAAGCTGAATCACAATGTTTCGTCTTTATGGATTATTTTTCTCTTTGTGCTTTAAAGACATTAAACTTCCTTTTTTAAAGAGAAACCAGGTACAGGAGGTGAAACTGTCTGCAGGTATCACATCTGTTGTCAACCACCTGGTAACTTCCTCAGCTTCGAGCTTTTGTTCCTCCACACTTTGGTCGCTTTGGAAATCAACACGTTGCTAAATGTTTTGGAAACGTCCTGAATAGTTGGAGCTCTTTATTTAGTTTCTCCAGATGTTGCCTGAAACAGCTGTTAGACTGAAAACTGAGTGATTCCTCCGTCACTGAAACCAAACTAGTGAACCCAAACAAACATCTGGAACATTACACAGTAAAGTAGGAATAAAAACTGTTGGTCTGAACGTCTGAAGGCTTTTACACCGTGAGAAACATCTGGCTTTGTTCAAATGACCCAGAGAATCAGCTGAAATCTGAAGATTCAAAAATAAGATGTTTCCTTCATTTCATCAGTGAGCTTCGTGTATCAGACGTTCGTTACCAGCCTCATATTTGAGATTTTTGCACTGACATTAATATTTAAGGTCAAAGAATTGAGCCTCATCTTTGGTCAAAATGAATCAAATTAAAACCCTGAGACTCTCCCGAGCGTCTCACATGAAAATGGCTGCAACTAAAGATTTTAATTATTGATTAATCTGTCAATTCTAACTAATCACTTCGTTCACAAATTGTCTGTTCCTCAGAGCCCAAGTATTTGTGAACATAAATTACTTGATAACCTTTTTAGAAGAATGTAATTTATGTACAAATTCAACACAAATGGCTCCAGTAGTGAGCCCTGAGGAACTCCACGAGTACTGTTTTATGTTTTAGTCCAGCGGTGGGGTTTAATTCTCTGCTTTAAATAATAATTGGTGCAAAAAGTCTCAAATATCAAACAGATTTGCTTGTAAGAAACAAACTGGAGTCGTTTCACTGCAGGTTTAAAAAATCATTTAACAAACTGGATTCTTCAGGTTCAGGATGTTTCAGGCTTATTTGTGTTTTTTGTTACAAGCTGAGTTCTTGTCTTTACTGTGTGAAAAGATCCTAAAATCTTATTTTATTTTTGTTAAACATGTTTTTTTCTAGCTGAAAAGTACATTATGAGTGAAAATACCACAAACACACATCTCAAGAAACAATATTCCCATAAATCCAGCTGTAGTTTTGACGGTAAAATTACTTTCAGGGAGTATTTTTGATTTTTAATTTACAACATTTAAAAGATGTTTTGCTTTAATGACCATTCAAAATTATTTTATGTTTAATTCTTTCTACATATTTCCATTTTCTGACTTGTATCCAGTGTGGCTGAAAGTTATTAATATTAACAAGATTAACAGAAACACTGGCTTTATTTTAGGTTCTCCAACTTGTTTCAGCTTCGGGCCAGTGGTTCTTTGTAACCATGACATTGTCATGGTGACGTCACCCGTTGGTTTGTGGACTTTTCTGTGGAAAAACTGTTTCAAGAGTTAGAGATAAATAATATTTCAAGACAAATACGAATTTGAATGGTTTTATTTTTCAAGAATAAATGATAAAGGATTCTTACAGTATTTTTCTTGATTGCTTAAACACATGTTTTTAAATTATGCCTCTTTTTCTCAAAACTCTAAACACAAATCCACAACTTCTCACCCAATTCCCCAAACATCGTATTTTTCAGGTCAAAATGAAGCTTTCCACTCAAAATCATTCAATCTTGCTGAAAAACCAAACTTTGCCTTCAGACAAAACACAAAAGCCCTCAGAAACACACACACAGCAACACAGTCTGACACACTGGTGAGAGAAATTCAAAAGAATACTACAAAAACTGATTATTAGTGATGGTGCTTGTGGTTCTCCGCCTCAGAAAAGAAATAACAAATTTAAACATTTGCACATTTTTGTTACCTTCATGAGCGGCTGTTGTGCAGGAGGTATAGCGGATTGCCCGTTTATCGGAAGGTAGGCGGTTCAATCCCCAGCACCTCCAGGCTGCATGTTGAAGAGTCCTTGGGCAAGATAGTGAACCCTGATTTGCCCCTGGCGGCTGTTCCACCAGTGAATGAGTGTGTGTGAATGTTAGTTTCCGTTTGAGCACTTAGGCTCAGTGTGTGAATGTGGGTGAATGCAGATGTAGTGTAAAAGCGCTTTGAGTGGTCGAAAAGACTAGAAAGGCGCTATACAAGTACGGAGCATTTACATTTTCTCCTTAATGTGCTGTACAGTACAACACAACAAACAACAAATTATTCTGCCCCAGCGTCCTCTCTTTGGTCTGGGACAGGTCAGAGACTCTTGTTCTCCACCTCCTCCTCCTCTCCCCACTACTCCTTCCCCCCTGACCCAACTTCTGCTCCTCCTCCTCCTCCTCCTCCTCCTCCTCCTCCTCTTCCTTCAGATTTCTCTGAATCCATTGTTCCTAAACTGAATGAACTGACTCTTTGACTCTTTGTTTCCACCTGGGTAGCTGTGTGCTAATTAAGCTCAAGCTGTGCTGGTTGAGTGAACAATGTTGACTGTTTTCTCAATGACCACATGGTGTAGGCGGTGAGGAATGAAGAGATTTGTTTGTAGAAATGGGTGTGCTTTTAGAAAAATGGAGTTATGGTTTAGAAATTTTACTTCAATGGCCTGGTTACAGTGTTTAAGCATTTGAGAATAAATGTGATTGTCACAGATGATTTGATTTAATTATGAACCATTTGAGAACAGTAATCTGAACTGTCAGTTCTGTCTTCTGGCACTGCCCTCCTGGAGGTCCAGCTGTGCCAGAGTGTCACCAAATGTTGTCTTTATCTGACTGTGGATTTGTTGAGCAGAAAATACTCTTCCTCTGGAGAAACAAGATTAAAGTTTAAAGGAATTCTCCAAGTTGAGGGCATATTTTAGGTCTTGGATGCGCCAGATGCTGAAGCTCCACTGCTTGCTGTTATTTCTGTTTTGAAAGTGTTGTAATTGTCTTTAAAGGGATCAGTTACCTTGTAATTTTCTGCAATCTTGAATACTTCTTCAATATCCAATTCATTAGACATACTACCTTTTGTGATTATCCACGATTGATACAGTTTGACTTCTCTGCCTATGACTTCTTCAAGGGGAGACATTATACTAGAGGAAGCAGTTGGTTTGCTGGAAACTTCAGGTGTTGCTGAGCCTTTAAATCCACGTAGGTCCTTGTTAATCCAACTACCTCCTGTTGCCATTGAATGCTCTTCAAAAAGAAAATTCTCTCCTTCCTCTTTGATGTTGTTGTCTTTGCTTTCAGTCATATCCAGAGCCATGAGAATCAGAGGAAATGTCCGGAAGTTTCGAGCAGATTCAGCTATAACTGATGCAGTGAAATATGTGGTGTACCAGGGCTCATCTTTTAGCTGTAGGAAAGTTTTCACTCCAAGGAAAATATCTTTCACATAACTAGCATATGTTGGTTTTTTTATTTGAGCTCGAAGGTTTCTGTAATCCACTCTGTCAGTCTGTCCACTAATACGTTTCTTGACTTCATTCCTTTGCTTCACATCAACTATTTGATTGGTGTCAAGTTTTTTTCCAACTGGATACACATACAGATTTACAGGATCAACAACGTATATCCAGTCTTTGACCATCAGGTATGTGGGCTCATTTTCTCCAGTCTTTGCATAATGACGGATGATACTTCTGACATCTCTTCCTGTGTTAATCACATAACACTTGGAAAGAAGATGCTTAATGGCCTGCTCATTCTCTATCCACTGAATCTCATACAGCTCATTTTCTTTAATTTTTTTTATCCCTATTACATAATTCTGGTTTAGGTTCAGGTTTTCTGTGTCTACTTTTTCTGGAAGTGGCAGGTCTGCATGAAAGAAGCCCCAGGACAGAGCTTCAAGTTCATCACAAACATTATGTGTTTGGACAGGATCCTTAAACCTACTAAAAACATTCTGGTCAATAAATCTCTGGTCTTATCAGGCCAGCTGTTTCTGTAGGTTGTTTGAGTATTACTTGCCTCTCCTTTACCGCCAGGGTTTTTTTGGGGGTTGTTTTTTGGGGGCATTAGAAAGTTTCTCTCATTAGTAAAAACTACCTCTCCTCTCCTGCCAGGCTCAGTTCTGATAATTACGTCTCCGTTCCTATCGAGGGTTGCCACCACCTTCTTGCTATCATCATTATGTCTCCATCGCAGCCCTTCCTTAGAGATCTCTTGGGTGATGATCTCTCCTGTGTGTCTGACCTGCAGCACAGCACTCCTGAGGTGCAGCTCTGTCTCGATGTTGGCGGTCTCACGGAGCTCCCTCAGCAGGGTTTCAACAAACTCTTTATCTGATCCGACCTCACAGGCCACCACACTTGTTGTTTTGATTTTATCGCCCGTCCTGAAGGTTCGTTGAATGATTTTGGCGACGTCTT
>NW_025737809.1:0-14419 GCF_021292245.1 Micropterus dolomieu
AGACCACAAGACACATGATGTTGTTCCTCTGAAAGAAGAATATGAAGGAAAGAAGGCCGAGCTGGGGAAGACAGAGGCTGAAACTCAGCAGATGATCCAGAAGAGACGACTGAAGATTCAGGAGATCAAACGCTCGGTGGAGCTCAGTAAGGAAGATGCAGACAGAGAGATAGCAGGTGGTGTTCAGGTCTTCAGCGCTCTGAAGGAGGCTGTTGAGAGAAGCCAGGCCGAGCTCATCGACACGATCAAAGAGAAGCAGAGAGAGACAGAGAAACAGGCTGAAGGCTTCATCAAAGAGCTGGAACAGGAAATCTCTGAGCTGAAGAAGAGAAGCTCTGAGGTGGAGCAGCTCTCACGCTCTGAAGACCACCTCCACCTCCTCCAAAGCCTCCCGTCCCTGAACGCTGCTCCACCCACCAAGGACTGGACAGAAGTCAGCGTCCGTCCACCTTCATATGAGGGGACTGTGAGGAGAGCTGTGAATCAGCTGGAGGAGACGCTCAGTAAACAGATGAAGAAGCTGCTTGAGCTGAAGAGGGTCCAGCTGTATGCAGTGGATGTGACACTCGATCCTGATACAGCACATCCCAACCTCATCCTGTCTGATGATGGAAAACAAGTTAAACATGGTGATGTAAAGAAAAATCTCCCAGACAATCCAGATAAATTTTCTGTTTGTCCCTGTATATTAGCAAAGCAGAGTTTCTCTTCAGGAAGATTTTACTACGAGGTTCAGGTTAAAGGGAAGACTGACTGGGATTTAGGAGTGGCCAGAGAGTCGATCAACAGGAAGGGAGAAATCACAGTAACTCCTCAGAATGGTTACTGGACGATATGTTTGAGGAATGAAAATGAGTATGAAGCTCTTGCTGACCCTGCAGTCTGTCTCTCTCTGAAGTCTCAGCCTGAGAAGGTGGGGGTGTTTGTGGATTATGAGGAGGGTCTGGTCTCCTTTTATGACGTTGATGCTGCAGCTCTTATCTACTCCTTTACTGGCTGCTGCTTCACTGAGAAACTCTACCCATTCTTTAGTCCTTGTAATAACAATGGAGGTAAAAACTCTGCCGCTCTGATCATCTCTCCTGTCAATCACAGTAGAAGTAGAACAATAGAACAATTATTTGATTTTATCCATTTAATGTAATAAATATTGTTTGTGGATGTACAGTGTATACGTTGTTGATTTTTTTTCTATTCTGATCAATGTGGGTTGTTTTCAGTAAATGTTTTTCTTTGATGTGTCACGTTGCTACAACACACCAATTTTATCTGATTGATTTGATCTAATTTATTCTAATAACTGCATTACCTGCCTTCAACACTGTTAAATCATCAGAAAACAATCTCCTCAGAAATAAGAAGCATTTACACGTTTCTTAAATATCTGGTTGCCAAATTCTATTTGTTTTATTGTCTGATCATTGTTTCTATAAAAAGTGTTGCATACTGGCCCAAATTACTGAAGAGCAGTTTATAAATGAGACAAAAGTCTTTTGTTTTTCTCTCTTTTTCTTTTTAAATATACAAAATCAAAATAATGTTTTCATTGTGTCTGATTAACTTATTTTTGATTGGTATCAAAGCAGAAAAACAGCTGATGGTGTTTCTAGTGACACCAAATCATGTGATTAAAAACAACATCAGCTGTTCTCAGACGTGACTCGAGCTGACGAGCTCCAATCCCCCATCACATCTGAGACAGTCTGCAGTGGAAGATAATGTGGTGTTATTTAAGGTTTGAGTTGTGTTTGAGCAGCTGATATGAACACAAAACCAGAGCTACTAGTTTGTAGAGAATAAGTGACACCTGAGGACGCCCTCTAGTGGAGTTCATAACAAACTGCAGCCTGTGGCCACATGAGGACGCGCTCTGAATAACTACACAGTCTGATGCTGCAGCAGATTACATGACTGCAGGAGCTCAGTGAGATCTAAGTCTAACTGGTACAAGTACTCTGTCTAATATCACCGATGAAATTTTGTTGTGTAAACATACAGCTGACATAAATAGATTTAAAAAATATAAATATGGCAAAACAGGTGAGCAAGTTATAAAATAATTATAGAACTGTTTAATGAAGCCAACTGAGGATGGAAAGAAACTATAGCGGCTGTAAACAACGCAAAACAAAATTTGCAGCCGCGAGGGACTAAACACTGAGAGACTGAAAACACGGTGACGCGCAAAAACTAAGTTCCAACGATCTAAGTTCAAGCAGTTATTTACACTTCAACACATAAAAAAATACAACTGGCACTGCAGTTACTAAGTCATAAAAATTGCTGTGTGAGTGCAAAAGTGCGTGATTGCGAGTGCTCGAGTGCTCAAATGCGGTCAACAGAAAGTGTTCGCTCCCAGGCTCACCCGCTCTCACTGTCAAAACCCAAAAAACACAGGTGAAGCAAACAAATAGACCACTATTACTTCCGCCCAAACTCCAGTGGACACGCCCACCACCTACAATCAGAGTGCAGTGAATATTATGAATGAGACCATAAACATAGAACACAAGGGAGACTTACAGGCGGCTCCTACATTCCGGCCCCTAACTATTTTAACATAATAATTATACAACTGCACATTATGTAGGAGATCAACAATATATATATATATTTTCTTCTTCCAGGATAAGACAGTCTGTTTGAAAGTGTCTTTTCTTCTTTAAACCAAACAAAAGAAAGAGACAGAAAGAGTCTTTGTAGAGTGATCTTAACAATCACTTAGTCAAGTCATGTAAAGGGAAAAAAGGCCCATATAATAGTGTCAAGGTTAAAGTCAAGGTCTATGAAGTTCAAAGGTCAGCTAGATATCCTCATGGCTCCTCTGCTTCCTGTAGAAGGCAAATCTTGGTAATAGGCCTGTCCAAATAACTGGTCTTTGTCCTGATTCGCACTTGATGAACGATTCCTCTTCTGTCAGGGAGAGTTCGTACAATCCTTCCTGTAAGCCATGAGTTGCGAGGTGCTGAGTTGTCAACTAGCACAATATCTCCAGTAAGGAAGTTGCGTTTGACAGCAGACCACTTCTGACGCTCCTGAAGAAGAGGCAAGTATTCCTTAATCCAACGTTTCCAAAACAAGTCCGATATGTACTGAATTCCAATACTTGTCCACGTCTTGCTATAAAGCGTCGAAGAGCATTAATAAAGGAATCTGTGTCCAAGGACGATGCAACTTCAATGTGGATCGCTCTTATGGAAAGACATGTGAAGAGAACCCCATACCTCTTCAATGTACTCCTTCCTCGCTTAACTTCAAAAGGTCCAAAGTAGTCAACTCCAACCCGAGTGAATGGAGGTTCATCTGGAGAAACTCTGTCCTGAGGTAAATCTGCCATCTGCTGATGCCCTGGAGCTGCATGTGGTCGTCGACAGACAATACATTTAGACAGGGTTTTCCTTATCGCCACATTAGCCCCAGGGATCCAATATCTTTGGCGCAGGCTAGCTAGCATGTGGTTACGACCACTGTGTCCCACCTCTTGATGTATGTGCTGAAAAATGTGTGAATCTTTTGCCAATTTGGCAGGATGCTTAGATTCTTCCGGCATTGCTGCTCTGCTAAGTCGTCCTCCCACTCTCAGAATACCATCTTCGAGTATTGGATTGAGCTTATAAATGTGACTAGTTCTTTTCACACTTTCTCCCTTTTGCAAGCTGTTCTCCTGGAAACCGCCTTCTCTTAAACTTAATAATCTCCATCTCAGCTCTTCTGAATTCCTCAACTGAAAGAAGACCACTGCCAGTCTGAGCCTTGATACTCTGCATCTCCTTTTCTATTTCTTTTCCCTGTTGATCCTTACCCAAGCCAGAATGAGCAAGAGTCACACTCAATTGCTTCCTCTTCTGACTGAAGTATAGTAGTAGAGTCTTCAGCTTAAGGATCCAACCAACCATCTTCTTCAGACGGATCCAAGAGGAGAAGTGATTAATCAAGCGAGTGACTGCATCGATCTTCTCTTCAGCCTGCACGGCATTCACAATCAAACCCATCTTGACCTCAGGGTCATCTGGCGGGATACTCACAGAGCCATCAGGGTTTTCAGGCCACCCCTCTTTAGGCCCAACAAGGAACTGAGGTCCTGACACCCATGTGTTATCTCTCAGGAGTGATGTCACCTTTACTCCCCTGGAGGCTAAATCAGCAGGATTGCTAGTGGTGTTAACATATCTCCACTGAGATGGATTCGATACACTCAGTATTTTTGAAACTCGGTTGGCTACAAAGGTACGAAACCTTGAGGTCTCATTGCTGAGGTACTTCAGTACAGAGGTACTATCTGTCCAAAAAATTGAGTCCTGAAGTTGCATACGCAGCTCCTTCCTCCACAGCCCATCCATTCAACAGCCGTCAACTCCATACGAGGGATGGTGATTGGTTTTAATGGAGCCACTCCATAGCCGCTCTCACATGCATCTACAAAGTAACTGAGCAGAAATCACTTCCCCAAAATCCATTGGTTTTAGACATCATTCAACCTCAAACTTTTCCAGCTGCCAGAGCTCTTTCAGCCAACTTTTCCACTCCTGTGCAGCCGAGTCTGGTACAAGGTGATCCCAACCAAGCTTCTTTCTGCACAAGCCCTGAAGGATGTTTTTGGCAAATAAGACTACAGGTGCCAAGATTCCTAAGGGGTCATAGATTGAACTGACCGTGGAGAGGATCCCTCTTCTGGTTAAGGGCCGATCTTTGAACTTAAAAGTTTCGGACTGAACACACCACTGTACGCCCAATGCTCTTTCTACAGGAAGTGTGTCATTGTCCAAATCCAAGTCCTTAACCTCTTTTGCTCGCTCTGTTGCAGGTATAGCTGCCAGCACGGCATGTCTGTTGCTGATCCACTTCATGAGTTGAAAGCCCCCTTTCAAACAAAGGGCACGAAGGTCTTGGTAGAGTGCTGTCGCCTCCTCCTCAGAAGCCACTGATGCAAGGCAATCATCCACATAGAAATAGTGCAGGACTGTTTCAATTACTTTAGAGCTGAATTGCTCCCGATTATCTTCTGCACACTTTCTAAGAGCGAAGATAGCACAACTTGGCGAAGATATGGCTCCGAACAGATGCGCAACCATTCTGTGCTCCACTAGGCTCTGCTTATGGTTTCCATCCAGCCACCATAGAGAAACCTCAAGAGATCCGAATCCTCAGCTGGTACTCTGACCTGGTGAAACATAGCCTCGCTGTCTGAGTACAACAGGCTCCTTTCTGAATCTGGTCATGACTCCAATAAGCATGCTGGTAAGATCGGGTCCTTGTAGGAGCTGAGCATTCAAAGATGTTCCCTGGAATGTAGCTCTGCAGTCAAAAACAACCCTGATCTTTCCTTTCTTCAGGTGATATACACCATGGTGTGGTATATACCATACCCTGCCGTCGCTCCGTTCCAGATCCTCAGTTGGTACCTTCTCTGCATAGCCCTTGGAGATGATGTCATTCATAAATGCTGTGTAATCCGCCTGAAATGGAGCATCCTTTTCAAACCTCCTTGTGAGGCTCAGAGCGCGCTGTTAGGCAACTCTTCTGTTGTTTGGCATGTTTACACCCCCTTTTCTTAAAGGTAAGCCAATACCATAATGGCTTTCCACCAACTTAGCAGATTTAGTAACGTACTCCATAAACTGACAATCCTCTCTTGATAACTCCATATGCTCATCCTGACTACATTCAGGAAAATCTCCCTTTAGCTGCTGCTTCCACAGATCACTGAGGTTTGCAATAGAGATCCTATTGACAGTAACATCTGGCTGTCCACAAGTAGTTTTTCTACTTCCATCGCCTCGAAGAGGTCCATTTACAGTCCAGCCCAGCATCGTTTTGACCGCATATGGGCCCCCCTCCATGCTTCGAATGACTTGCCACGGCTCCAGTGCTCTGGGGACGTTGGTTCCAATCAGCAGGTCAATATCTGAATCAATTTCCCTTATCTGGACATGTTTCAGACGTGGCAATTGTTGGAGGTCTTTCTGGCGAGGAATATTACCTTGATGAACTGGCATATTTTTCTGCGGGTAAATATAAGGCAGTTCACAAAAACAATCGCTGTCTAATTCAGCCACTTCCAAATCTGAAACAATATGGCTTCCAACGACCTTCTCCTGACCCATAGTCCGAAGGAGAATACCAGTTCTTCGTCCCCTGACATTCAGTTTGTTCATCGGCCGCTCCGTGCATAATGACGCTGAGCTCCCAGGATCCAGGAAGGCATAGGTAATGAGCACCTTATGCCAATTCCTAGGTTTAACTTGAACTGGAACTATGGAGAGTGTACAGTCTTTGTCACCAGCCCCAGTGAGACCACTGGATTGACTGCCACTGCCCACTGCTGTCTCAGGTTCTCCTTTGATGGCGCTAATTAAAATTAATTTCTCTCTCTTTTGGATGAATGTGGAGGACAGTAGGGTGCTTCAGACTGCACACTTTGCACGAGAGACGCTTCCTACAGTCTCGACTCATGTGCCCAATGCACAAACAGCCAAAACACACACCATGTTCCTTTAAGAAAGTAATCTTCTCGTTATGCACCCTCTTTTCCAACTGGCGGCACAGATCCAATGTGTGCTCACCTCCACAAAACATACAAGCTGTCACGATCGTGGTGTGGAGGCAGGTTGGAGGAACCAAACGCAGGACACAGAGCGGAGCAGGTATAGTTCAACGAAGGGTTTTAATAAACAAACAAAAGCGAGCACACTTACAGGTGAGTGGCTGAATAACAGAAATCAAAAATCCAAAATCCAAAAGTACAGGCAGACGAGACAAGACAAGCAAGGCTGGTTACAGGCAGGCAGAGAGTACACACACGACAGACTGGGGGGTAACATGATCAATGACCGGACAAAGACAAGACAGAAACACCAGGTATATATACACAGGGACTAACGAGCAGGGCGGGAGCAACACAGGTGACAGACATGATACTAACGAGGCAGAGAGAGAGAGCAGAGGAAAACAGAGAGACTTGACATGACAAGCAGAATATATAGCACATACTGGACACTAGACAGGACAGAACCCAAAACTCAACATACTAAGGCAGATACTAAACTCATAAGTAAACACAAAGGATGGCCAACCGGCAGAGCGTGACACAAGCCTTCATACCAGATGAACTTCTCTCCTTGAAATTTGTTCCAGGTTCAACTTTCCTTTCCACTGTTGCAATGGTGGTAGCAAAGCTACTCCCCTTGGCTCTAGAACGAGGCTCAAACCTAGATTTTCTTGCGTCCTTGTTTGCTGTCGTTGATGGTGTATTGAATAGCGGATCACTTGCAATCTTCACTTGTCTTTCAATGAAGCCGACAATGTCTGTAAATGTGGCTCTCCGGCCACGCCTTTCCTGCAACTCACAAAGTTCTCCATCTGTCCCTATGTTTGTAGGGCAACTTTTTTACGATGGTCAGCATTGTGGTAGGCATGTTCAACTCCTCCATGTATTCAACATCTTCCATGGTGTTACAACATCCTCGTAGAAAAAGACTGTATGGCTGTAAAAATTTCACATCTTCAGATTTTATTGGTGTCCATGAAAGAGCCTTTTCCATATAGGCTGAAGCAATTGTGCATTCCCAAAAGTCTCTTGTAGCAAAGCCTTAGCCTTGCCATATCCTCTGTCATGTGCCATATGTTGACAGCTTCTGACAAGTTCCCTTGGCTGCCCCCTGGTGTACTGTTCAAGGAAGCACAAGCAGTCTTTAGGATTGTCAGCCTTCTCTTCGATGCTGTGTTCAAAAGCCCTCATGAAGGTGTGATATTGCAAAGGATCACCATCAAAAACCTGAATGTCTCTTTTAGGCAGAAATGAAAGAGATTGTTGCTAAACCAATAGAGCAGTTCTTTCATTTTGTTTTTCCAAAACTGTAATTATTTGACTTTGGTCACTGCTGCTTGTCGCCAGTGTTGCCGATTGATCACTCCTGTGCTGCTCTTTTGATGTCCTGTGACTTCAGGACGTCCTGACGATATGGGTTGAGTTTGTGGTGATTGAATAACATTTTCCAATTGAGGCATTGTACCCAAGAGATGTGGATTGGGCTGTCCATGTATTGGGATATTTGTATCAGGTACAAATGCTTTTGCATCAGCATTAAGTGTTTTGGTTTTCCTTTGTCTCCTTTCTAGATAGGAATTCATGCCATTGGACTTCACAGATGGATGACTTGAAACACGAGACCCTCCTGAGCCTCTCAGCACATTCACTTTGGCCACTGATGCGGCTATTTCCACTTCAAGTTCAAACTCTTCCCGTTTTTTCCTTAGCTGCTCCTCTTGTTCTTCTAATGCATGTTTGTCCTTTAATAGTCTTTGTCTTGCGATGAGAGCAGCCATATCTGCTTTGACTTTAATGCATGATGATGTTGTTGTGCTCCGCCTACTATCAGAAGCTTTACTTCCTGTGTTTGACACACTATCGCTTGGATTAATTTCATCATGTTTGACAGAAGCTTGAACATTTTGCCCAGAGTGATTTGAAACATTAGACTCATTATCATTATGATGTTCATCCAACTTGTGCATTGATTCCCTTTGTGATACAAATATAGGAGCATCATTTGTGACAACATGAGCAATAGTATGGCTTGCTTGTCTCCCTGTTTCAGAAAGTCATCCTTTTGCATCCTCCATAAATCCATTGTGGCATTTTAGTACGTTCACAAACCACTCATTTTGTTTTTCCTGTTCCTCTTCAGGAAGTATGGGAATCACAGACTCGTGTAACATAGTAGTTTCATCCACCATTTGACTCAGTTTCTCAAGATGAGATCGTACTTGTAGGGCATTATCATCCTTTTGCATGAGATCCTTTATTGTCTGTATTAGACCTTTAATTTTGTGAACCTTTTTTCTACGTTCCTTTTGTAGTGTTTCAATTTTATTCCCCAAGGCCTTGGAAGTGGGTTTGATTTCTCTCTTTTGTTCATCTATCCCTGAGCCATTGACATCTGAATTCCATTTCCCAAAATCATCCAAGAATCCACGTTGTTCAATCAATTAATCAATCCACCGCTGCCTCATAAACCACATCCAAAGGCCAACCATAAACAACACAAGCAAGCAACAATGCGTCCCCTATGGACAAGCGGCATCCGTTTTCCCCTGTGTTTTGCCTCCCTCTCTCTCTCCGTTCCTGAGCCCAGCTGACGATCCACACCTGCACCTCATCAGCAGCCTTCTCTGCCTGCCACACCTGCCAGCAATTAACACCATCCCTGCTAGTATATCAACCCGGGTTCTCCACACAACCTCTGTTTGATTGTCGTTGCTCCTGACCTGGTTCCACTGCTTAACTCAAGCTTTTGATCCTGCAAAATCTCTATTTCCCTGTTTTCTGTTTCCCCTGTGATTAACCCTGTCTCTCTGTCTGCCCTTCCCAGGTTCACTCAACGTCCTTGTCTTAGCATCTGCCCTACTTGCGCCTTGGTGCACCGTGCTCGTGTTCCCCGGCGGCCGCTGGTGGACAGCTGACTGTAGGTAATTGTAGATTTATGTTTAAAGGGGCATAGCAATGTTTTTTTGAGATATTTATGTTTGATTTAATTATGTACGAGCAGGCGCGCTGTTTAACCTGAGACAGCAGGGTTTTCGCACCGCGCTCCCTTCAATCCACCTGGCGAATGTCCGCTATCTAGCCAACAAAATGGATGAAGTGCTGCTCCTCAACAGTACTAACTTGGACTTTTGCAGATCTGCTGCCCTCTGTTTCACCGAATTCTGGCTCATCGAGCACATCCCGGACAGCGCACTTCACCTACCGGGATGTAATCTCATCCGCGCGCATCACGAAAGGGAGCTCACGGGAAAAACAAGGGGAGGCGGACTCTGTTTCTATATAAACGAAGGTTGGTGCGCAGATGTCACAGTGTTGGAAAAATCATGCAGCCCTCAGCGTCTGCGCGGCACTGAGAAAAGTTGTCTACGCCCACCCACAGCGTGGGCCTCTCCTACGTCCGCAACTTGTATATATACAAAGGTGAGTTGTCTACCATTTTTCTTCAGCACTGAGCTGTCTAAAAAGCCGAAGATTTCCCGTTGGAAAAGAAGACCATGTCTTCTAGCAAGTCAGCTCGAGCAGGGCGAGACAACGCTACATCAGCACGGGTGTGTGGTGTCCGTGACACGGTCTTCGTCCTGCCGGGGGACCTCCATCCCCCATGCTGGGTGGGCCTTGGAGTGTAGCACGCCGGCCGACCGCTCACCCCCGGCTCATGCTGCTCGTTCTCCTTTTCGGATGTGGTGGCCACTCGCTTGACGAAGCCCTCGACCTGTTGCTATTAGATGAGCAGGAATCCCCCAGCGGCTCCCCGCTTCCTCCGTTCCAACCTCCGGCGACGCCAGCCTCGGTGTTGCTATGTTGCTGCAGCGAGGCAAGCGATCATTAAGCTACAAGGATGCTACCGTCAGGCTAACATTGCGCTAAAAGTAGCTAACGGTAAGCTAACGTGTAGCTGACATGCGGTCTGTCCCTGGATCAACTGACCAGGGAGACCCCATGTGTCTCCACAATGTCACAAATCACAAATCACAAATCAATGTGATGCAGCCACGCTGCATCACATTAGCTGCGGCTAATGTCATCTAGCAACTGGCTTCATTGCTGATGGCCGACCATCGTCGGTCAGAGCGGGCCACTGATAAGATATGGGTCGAAAAAAGCTGTGTGAAATCTTGTTGCTCCTTTTGTGGAAGTTTTTTAACAAATTCTGTATGTGCCTGTCTCTGTCAAACCAGCCACATCAAGCACACATTTCCCACACTGTGTGAACCAGCTGCCGTTGGCCAGGTGGATCTCCACCAATGCACAAGTGACGAGCCCAACGCGCACACTGAGCGAGCATGGCGACACCCAATGCCCAGCAGCCCCCTGCGAATCCCGCGTGCGAGGTCGGGCAAATGAGAGAGATCGAGCGGAATAACACCACAGCGAAAGCCAGCGGAGAGAAACACCAGCAGCAAGTCCCAGCCCGGCAGCAAACGCGCCACGCAGGTCGCCGTGCCCCTGCCAATAAAGGTCCGTTGTCCCCCCAACCGCCTGAAAAAACTAAGGTCGCCGGCGCCAGCCAACATCTCCCATGCCCAGCACGCCCCCCGGCTGCCGTGCAACACCAGCCAAACCAGCAACGAGGCAAAATCAACCAGCTCAGCTGCATGCCACCACCAACACACCCGCCAGTCAAAGGGCAAGAACTACAGACACAAGGGCCGAAATAAACCGGAGCACAGCCCTGCCCCACACCCACACTGCACATCCCGAAAACTAACATATACCTCAGTATCCAGAGGGGTCCAACAACTGGCCGACAGAGAAATGGGGAAGCATGGATGCGAGGCCAACGAAGCAAAACAGGGACGCAAACTGGTCCCTCCAAGCCAACGAGGAAATGCCTCCCCAGGACTCCAATGCACAAACTAAACGCCCAGCAGCCATTCAGAGACCCTGCCCAGGGAAAAAGCACAATGCATCAAGATGCAACGACAATCGCTCTGCAATCCCACCACAGCCCTCCAAACCGCAACCGGATCAACCTGCGCAGCGCCCAGAGACCCCCACCCCCAGAAGCCAGGGAACCCCGCGACCTCCCAAAGCGCAAAGGACCCCAGACTGTATGTCCCGGAGGAAGCTGTACCCCGCCCCAAGGAAGAACAGCAGAAAGCCGTGCCGGGAAGCTCCCCACCGCCAGGGAGCGATAACACGGGAGAACCAGGCCAACAGTCCCCCAGCCCAGCCAGAGGCATCCCTCCCCAGAGTGCAGGCAGTGCCAGCAGCCCCAGAGGCCGATCTCATTCCCGGATGGGGGCCCAGTCCCCCAGTCAAGCACCCCCAAGGAGGAGCACCAAAACCTACCCCGACAACATCGGCCATGTGAGGAGAGGAGACAATGGCCCCCAGGCCCAGGGACACACCACCCGCCCAGAAATGAGCAAAAGCCACAAGCCCGAGTCCCCAGATCCCTAGGTCAAGAGCGGGCCCCCACGCCCTTTGACATGTTGTTTGAAGTTAAAAGAAGTGGCCATATTTAAAAAGTTAGTTGCATTAACATTGGTGGGGTCGTCAACATGAATATTAAAATCGCCACAAAGAACAATTCTGTCATAATTTAAAACCAGAGTAGATAAAAAATTCAGGAAGTTCTGATAAAAATCCTCCAGGCGGTTTTGGGGGGCGATAAATTATAACAAATATGATAGGTTGCAGCCGTCCAACTTTAAGAGTGAGAACTTCAAAGGAGTTAAATTCATCACAGCGTACTTGATGACATTTTAAATATTTCCTATACACGCTCACTAGCCCACCACGGCTTTATATGCAAGTAGGTGAAGACAGCCACTCCCCTGTCGACACTGAGACTGTAAAGGGAGCATTGATCAAAAGATACAGTATGTTCTTCAATATCTTGAACTGACTTCTGATGTTATTTTGTCTATTTGTAATCGTATGTTCTTTTGGCTGCTGAATATTTGTAGAAAAACAAATAAACAAAAAGTGAAAACTTGTCTTGTTCCAAAGCTGTGTCAAGGTTTTTCCCAAGGAGGCAATAAAACCTCACATCCAGAGCTGCACTGAGAGGAGGAGCAAGAGTGAAAGAGGAGAGCTGCAACGTCACATTTCCTCAAATGAAAGTTTGTCTGAGTGACAGCAGAGCTGCAGTCGAGACAAGTCTCTCTGTTTCTCTCTAAAGAAACTTTCAACTGAATCCATCAGGTTTTTCTCAACAAAACAGCAGAATCTCTGCCAAACCCTGGTGAGTACACGGCCCTACAAAGCCAAAATGCTCAGTATTTGGTCAAAGTTTAGTTCGAACCAGAATCTAACTGTTTTACATCTATTTTACCGGATAAAAGATATGATGCATTAGAAATTTGTCATTTTGAGAAAATCAGCATATAATCAACAAAACAGAGGTAAAACCCAAAGCACAGTGACTGAACTCTGGCTAGTTAAGGTTAGACAGGACACCACCTAAACTCGTCCCGATAAAAGCTAACTGGCCTAGATGCCCCTTGGATAGTCCAAAGTACAGTATCTGACTGTCTTTATTGCCTATAAAGGCATAAAGCAGATGTTTTACAGCGTATAAAGCTGTTATACACTCTGGTAATAATATAAACAGCAGGGTAGCAGTATTATTATATTATTTCACTCGTGATGTGACAGTAATGGAGTGATCACATTGTGTTTTTGGGGTTTGAAATTTCATGACTTTACAGGTTTACATTATGTAATCAACAAGAACCAGAGGGCTTGTGTCAAGGGGTTGCCAAGTTCAGTCCCAGGAACAAGGGATTTAGGTCCACATGCAGACACTTAGCCAGAGCAGGTAACGTTTCAAAGGGTTTATTTAAAAAGTGACTTACTTAGTCAAAGCAAATTGGGCAGTCCAAGAGGCAAACTACAAAAAAACAATAATCAAACGAAAAACACACAAAAGGCAGACAAGAACCAAAATATGAAATCCACAATACGAACGGGTAGACCATGAACAGGGGAGACACTCGAAAACATAAACTAACAATCCAACAAAGGCTGAAGGAAAGGCAGAGACTTAAGTACACAAAGGGGAGGTGAAGAAACGAGGCACAGGTGGAACACATTAGGTAAACGAGACAGATGCAAACAATCAAACCACGGAAAATACAAAGACAGGAAATAAAAGTTCAGAATAGACAGAAGAGACAAAAATGTTCAAAACTAAACAGGAAGTGCCAAATCGAACCAGGATGGGTGGAGGGAGGTCTGGTGGAGGGACTCAAAGGCAAGTGTCCAGGAAGTAGGTGATTGACAGGGGACCTTAGGCAGACAGCCCAAGCTTAGCCGAAGTGGATCTGGAACCCTGAAGGCAGGACATGGAGAACCACAGCTAATTTGTGTTGTTTGTTTTCTTAGTCAGGTGCAAGATAACAGAACTCAGGAGGAATCCCCTGAAATTCCACTAATCATTGTTTGATGTTATGAAAAAACAGATCTGTAATTATAGTTTTTCTCACACTTGTTGTCCTCAGAGTGTGGATATGTCTGCTGCCAGCTGTCTGCTGACTGAAGATCAGTTTCTGTGCTCCATCTGTCTGGATGTGTTCACTGATCCAGTCAGCACACCATGTGGACACAACTTCTGTAAAACCTGCATCACTGAACACTGGAATATTAATGTCCCGTATCAGTGTCCCAACTGTAAAGAGGTTTTCAACACAAAACCTGAGCTGCGGGTCAACACTTTCATCTCTGAGATGGCTGCTCAGTTCAGACAGTCAGCTCAACAGAAAGCCAGCAGCAGCAGCTCAGAGCAACAAGCTGCCAAACCAGGAGAAGTTCCCTGTGACGTCTGCACTGGAACCAAACTGAAGGCCCTGAAGTCCTGCCTGGTGTGTCTGGCCTCCTACTGTGAGACTCACCTGGAGCCTCATCTGACAGCTTCACGCCTGAAAA
>NW_025737810.1:0-16756 GCF_021292245.1 Micropterus dolomieu
ACTTCTTTTCAGCACTAATATCAACAACAGATAGCAACAACAGTTAACATAACTACTCAAATAGAGGCAAACATATTCAGGTAACTAAAGATTTAATTAAATTTAATTAAATGCTTTGAGTCTTTTGGAGACTGCAGTCCTTTTACATTGAAAGTTCAGTGTCCTGGACAATGTCACACTTAGGTGAGACAAGGAGTATCCCTTTGATGTGGTAATAAAACAAAGAATAAGGTCAGTTTCCACGGAAACGTGTGTGGTGGGGCCAGTTTTGATAGGCTGTTCAGGGAGATGCCAATGGCTGGCTCGCGTCCCTTTGTCAGTTTAACAGTCAGGCCCCGCGTTATCAGCTTCGGAATCAAAAAGGTGCCAGTTTTATGGTCGGGATAGCACTTAGAGAAAGCAACTTTGACCCCTTCCCTTCTTCTCTGGGGAGGAGAAAGGAATTTAGGGTAGCTCCAAATTTATTCAATGTGAAATGCACAAATCCACACCGTTGTTCACTACAATATATATATCTTTTTTTTCTTCTTTTTTAAACACAAACACACATACGCTTTGATTACTTTACGCTTTAATTACTTGTTTAATGAAATGTATGGGGCTGATTGTTCTTATGTTGTATATATGATGCTTGCAATGTTGTTATTACATTCATGCCAGTGAAGCTAATTTGAACTGAATTGAATTGACTGTTAAACACTCCCCAGCAACTAAAAAGGCCTGCAACCATAGGGTCATGTCCCCCCCTTTCTGAGGGATGCCCCCCCCCTTAAAAACCATCAGATAATATAATGATACATACTTAAAACAATTGTGTAAATAGTAAAACACTACATACGCAAACTTTTTAAGTTTAGAAACATTTTGAGTCCCCCCTCTCTTGCCTCAGAGTTGTTTGGTCCACTGCCTGCTTTCCCTCTCACAGGAGTCCGGTGGGAGAAAACCAGTTCAAATCCGTCAGTAGCTGTGGAACTCCAGTAATGTTAAGCAGGCTGACAAGGCTGTTTTATGAACTTTAAACATTGGATGAAGTGATTCTTTTGTCTTTAATACAGGTGATGCTGAGTCATTAATAAAGTAATCATGACAAAACGTCATGATAACCGATTGTTCTATGAGCCCTTTGTTATTATAACATTACCTAGCTTATTTGGTAGCTTATTTAACAGCTTATTGGACTGGAACTCATCTTCTACAGCTAGAGATGCGCAGATTGATCAGCTTGGGAATTGAAATAGGCTGTTTATTTTCGCTTACTCAGCTCCGACCAGTGACCGGGATCGAGCGGTGTCAAATTGAATGTTAAACAGGCTGAGCTGCACCGTGTTTCACAACCTCTTGTCACACACACACACACACAGGCTAAAACATGTCTTAGGTGTGTGGAAGTTATTCACGAGAGTGAAGAAGATGCAATGCTCACTACATCTGCAGAAAAAACACACAGAAAGAGACGCTGTGGATATTGTAAAGCAGGGAGCAGGTAAAGCAACAGTGAACACAGCTGTTGGTCATTCAGACCACGGTGGGCTCTATCGCGGCTCATCTGCGTCTGTGAAAACGGAATCGCTGGTGAAAAGATACCAAACGCGAGTTCTTTTAAATAAAACTGCTGACAAAAAAAGTCACAGCAGAAAGAGAGAGAGAGACGACAGGTGTAGGTGTGTGCTTCAGTGTCTGAGGGGAAAAGCAAGGTGAACAGGTTACTGTACTGTTTGTGATTAAATACAAAAATAAATTGGAGAATTAAGTAGTGTTATGTAGTAAAAAGTTATTTTATTATCAATGTTTCATTATGACCATACAATTGAGACCAGTGAGAACAGCCACCATTTATACTGGTGCTGATGGGGATCCTAATAAAAATAGATTTTTCCAATAAATAGTTACAAAAACGTTTGTGTATGTTGTCAATTATAGATCTTAGAGAGAAATAAAATCGGAATCGGCAGGTCAGACCTCTTATAAAATCAGTAACTGGAATCAGCCAGGAAAAATGTAATCCATGCATCTCTTACTACAATCCTGTGTGTGGCTGGTACCGTAGCTCTACTATTGTGTTGGGTTTTGCGCATGATGTTAAGTAGAAGATCAGTTGGCCTGCTGCCGTTAAATATCTAATATATATATATGCTACATAAGAGACATCCTCTCCCAGAAGAAACCTAAATTACTATGTAGCCTAGAGGATGCAAGTTATGACGGTTAAGTCATATTTAAACAACTATTGCTTTGTGTTGATGGCCAGAAAAATAGTAGTAAGACTTCTCTCTGTGTACACGCATCCTATAGGCTTGGTTATTATTTTAGTAATGTCAAGGTTTAGAGTGACTCCTAACACACCACCATAAGTTAATTTCGGCATTACAACTAGCAATATTAAAAACTACTTAGTAGTTGGAAACCAATGAACTCAGGGCCCCTCTGCGTATAGGGACTATAGACTGGTTACATTTTTAATCACTGCTGCAGCGTGGAGATGTGAGACGACCATGTCAGGTTCTCTGTGATGCTGATTCCCAGGAGCCTGAAACTGTTCACCTGCTCCACCTCAGCTCCACTGATGTAGACAGAAGTGTGTGTCTTTATCTCCTTCTTCCCAAAATCAATGATCAGCTCCTTACATCCTGACATGAAGTCTCATTGTTGAAATCCTGCTGACGATGGTGGTGTCGTTTGCAAACTTGACAACAGAGTTCTCTTCATGTCGGGGGATGCAGTCGTGGATGTACAGTGTGAACAGGAGGGGGCTGAGCACACAGCCCTGGGGGGCTCCAGTGTTGAGCACTAGAGTGGAGGAGGTGAGTTCACCAATCCGAACTTTCTGGGGTCTGTTTGTGAGGAAGTCCAGTATCCAGTTGCAGAGTGTTGTGTTTAAACCCAGAGTGCTGAGTTTGCTATCAGTTTCATGGGGAGATTATGTTGAATGCTGAGCTGAAATCCACAAACAGCATTCTGATGTAGGTGTTGTTTTTCTCAAGGTGTGTGAGGGCTGAGTGGAGGGCAGTGGAGATTGCATCCTCTGTGCATCTATTGGTTCTGAATGCAAACTGGTGAGACAGAGAGAACAACAACACAGCAAGTAGTGTAACTAATCTTAGCTAGGTTGTAGCTGGAATAGTGTTTATTGCCTGACACACAAGTCAATTTCATGGGGAGATTGTGTTGAATGCTGAGCTGAGTTATTTTAGCTGTTGTAATTTTGTGTAATGATGGGCACCTTCAAGGTCACCTTACACTCTGAGTATGTTAGGGTTAATAAGTCATTTTTGTGCCTTGAACAGATTTCTCTCCTGTGTTGATGACTTAATAACAGGTGATACAAAGCTTTTGCTAGCACAATCTTAATTCTTCTTTCTTAAAAAAATGTGTGATCTGTGAAACAGGTGGATAAGGTGTTGTTTGTTGTACAAAGCGTAAACATTCCTCGTCCTCTTGTGGCTAAATACAGAATGGGAGGGGTAAAGAAAAAAATGCTATATAATAATATATTGTACTACTGTTCAATTAAAGAACAAAATGTAATGAATGAACCTAAATGTCAGTATTATTAATGATGAGTTCCATTTGACATGGGAAGTCATTTCCGAGTTCAAAGTGCCATGTCACCTCTCTGGACACGGAGCTCTGCCCTCTGCAGCTTCTTCTCTGCACCTGCTGATGAGGCTCCTTTCTTTTGTTCTATTCTCACATAGTTTATTGTGACTTTTTTATGTGACTGTTGCTTTTTCTCTGGATGCGACTTGAAATGTAGTGAACAGTCTCACTTGTCCTGCAAGTGATGATTGTTTGATTCATGTACAAGTCCAACTGGAACTACTTAACATCAGGATCCATAAGCAGCATGACTGAGAAAAACAAAATAAGAGCAACACCTACAAAGTTTCTTTTCAGAAGAAAGTACACTGCTTGAACAATGGGAGATGACATCTTTGCACTAAAGATGAAGACAGGGTTAAAGGGGAAAAAAATAATGTCATGCTTTAGCAGGTTAGCAGCAATAAGAGTGAGCTCTTGTGGGCCTACTGAAGCAGAAGTCAAAGGTGGATGTTTATAAGCACTCAGCTGAGGTAGTGTTCATCTTCTTTCCTCCCAGCTTGTTTTGCTCTCCAGGAGGAATGTCTCACCTTATTTCTTTTATAAACAGCATTCCTGTCTTATCTGTGCAAGGCAGGAGGCCTGATGAAGGGCCCACATCTCACAATCCATCTACAACTTCTCTCTCTTAACACACACACACGCATACACACACACAGCCTCCTTCACACACCTGCGGAGGGGACTTTTCTTTAAGGAACTGTCTTTAAGCCTCTCCTGTGATAAGTTTAGTTTCTCCCCCTGGCATCAGTGATGGTGATGAGAGTCAACACAGAGACTGCGGAGTGACCCCATGGACCAACCCCCGGCACCACACACATTCACATACCATATGTTCCAGAGGCATAACTCACTCTGACCCATCCAATTACTGACCTGGCAACATCCGAACAAATTGGCTTTGTATCCGCTTTCTTGTGTTTTTTTTCTTTTACTTTCTGCTTGTGTAGTGCCCATTTACAGGGGCCGATGTGATGCCTACCTGTGCTTGATCAAAATGTGCGTCTTACATTGGTTTCACCTACAGCATTAATAACACAGTATTAATAACACTGAAACAACACGACAATGGCAGAGATACTGCTAGACAGTCAGCGCTTCCTTAGAACTTCATCAAACTCTTGCAACTCTGTTTCAACACATTTGTTTCTAACATATATCAAACCTGCATGATGACGATAACACCGTTTCACCAATTCTATTCGCAAACGTAGCCTGCTGTTGCAGAGCGGAGCAGCATAAGCCGCGCAAGCAGCTCCGCTGGCCCCCTGCGAACGTTCCCCTCTGCTCTGCAATGTTCTCTAGTACATTTATTAATTTGGAATGGTTCCCTTTGTCTAAATTGCACCAAATGCGACACTGCACTCCGCTTGAACAGTCTCGAACAGTCTCTTTGTGAGCTCTCAGAGGGTCAGGTCCCAAGTCCCAGTAGGCACACGAGCGGGCTGAGTGGTGCTGTCTGTCCTATCGCCGAACTGATTTGGTCTGCAGCAACACATCTGCCACGTTTGCAGTCGATTGGATGAACTGTTCCTGACATAATCTAAATATAAACAGACACACAGATTCTTTCCTTTATTAGAGAGATCAACTCCAGTCAATTGTTTTGCAATAGAATAAATGATAGGATATCCTTATCTTTTTAAGGCTATGTTGATGAAATATTCTTGTTCATTTAAAATATTTTACTATGGGCTGATGTCAATCTAAATATAACTTGATATAGAGCACCTGTAGGCTTTGTTTTGTCCTTGTGGTCGCAGGCTGCCTTTTGAGGCACATAGCAGGGATTGATGTGAACCAGGTTGTGGTCTGACCTGCCCAGGGGGTTGAGGGGGAAAGAGCTGTATGCATCCTTAACGTTAGCATACAGCAGGTCCAGGGTCCTCTCCTCTCTTGTATGGCAGCTCACGTGAAGTTAGTAAGTGTGGTGGTTATGGTGACGTGGTTGAAGTCACCCGAGATCACTATGAGGGCACTCGGGTGTTGAGTCTGGAGCTCAGCAATGGCGGTGTGGATGATGTTACACGCCGACATCGGCTACAGTGATAGCATGTGAAATTTCCCGTGGCAGATAATATGGCCGGAGTCCTACAGCAAGCAGTTCAGTGTCCGGGCTACAGATCACCGTAATGTGACCGGAATTACACCATCTGTTGTTAACTAGAACGGCAAGCCCCCCGCCTTTACGCTTAACGCTCTCAGTGCAATCTCTGTCAGCCCGATCAGTCTGAAAGCCATTGATGGAGAGGTTGTGGTCAGGAATATCCGAGTGTAGCCAAGTCTCCGTGAAGCACATTAAACTACACTCCCGGAACTCCCTCTGACTCCGGGCTAACGCTGTTAGCTCGTCCATCTTATTAGCCAGTGACCTCACGTTGCCCATGACGAGAGAGTGGAGACACGGCTTAAATCTCCTTCTCCTAAGTCTCTGTTGTCTGGACCCCTCTCTCTTTCCACGCCGTTTCGTTCCTCCTTTGCAACATCTGTGTGTCCTCCTCCAGATGTCGGTGGGGATATCTGTGGGCCTGGGCGCCCCGGTCCCGGGTGTAAACGAAGCTGCCATGAAGTCGCTGTGCAACGGTGCCGTGGCTTACCAAAACTCTCTCAACTTACATGATTAGAGAGAGTCTAGTTTAAATTACATATAGACCAAAAATCACACACGTGAGATATAAAAAAGAAAGTTAAACGTTAGAAAAGAAAACGACAAACTACGGAGCAACTACAACAGGCTGCATGCACGTTGGCGCATGCGCACTACGTTACGACTGTGAGATTAACAGTCGAATCAGGCTCCGCCCATCGAAGCATCGAGTTTTCTTATTTAATTTGGCTCCCAATTCCCAGTAACCAGGCTTAGTGGGAATTAGGAGATCTGTTTGTCCAGTGAGCTTTTCCCTGTCATGAGCGATAACATAATTGGAGAACCTCATGTCATCTTTCTTGCAACCGTTTTTCCTTTTTTTTTAATATTCTTTTTATTAAACATTTTAGTTATTTCAAACAAAACATACAAAAACAAAAAACACAGCACAGAAAACGATATTAATAACCATATCTATGGGCATGTGGACAATTTACATACAGCATCTCGTCATATGGTTGTACATACATTTTATCCAGTTTACGTTTATAACCTTTTAATCTTCAGACACTTTAAAATATTCTCCCATTTTTGAAACAGGTGCGATTTACCATTGAGACAATACCTCAATCTTTCTAGAGTTACAACTTCAGATATCAGAGATTTCCACATCTGAGTAGAGGGGGCATCGCTACCAACCCATTTGGCCATTATAGCCTTTCGAGCCAGCATCAGGAGAAACTGAACAGTCTCTTTGTGAGCTCTCAGAGGGTCAGGTCCCAAGTCCCAGTAGGCACACGAGCGGGCTGAGTGGTGCTGTCTGTCCTATCGCCGAACTGATTTCACTGCATACTGCCTGCCAGAAGACAGTGATATCTAGTGCCTTTAGCTGAGTTACATTTAGGACAGTTCGGAGAAACACCTGGAGTGTACTTACTGTATATATAAGGTGATATGTAAACATTATGTAGAATATTGAAGTGCATTTCTTTGTATCTATTACAGATTGATATTCTAGAGGGCAGTATTAAGATTTCCTCTCATGATTCAGGGTCAATTGACATTTTAAGCAGCATATTCCAAGTTGTTCGTAAGTGTTTCAGTTTGTCTACCATTAGAGTCTGTACCTCAGAATAGAATCTAGACACAAAATGTCCACGTTTCCGACAGTCCAGTAGAGTTTTTTCAAGCAAGTAACAGTTCGTTGGTAGCTCCAGAGATCCAGTCTTTGATTTTACGTAATGCCTGATCTGGAGATACTCCAAATAATAATCTTTGGCAGGTATATTATATTGAGATCTTATATCTTCAAATGTCTTGAATTTACCTTTGTCCCACAGATCATACATTCTCCTAATACCAGCAAGTTGCCATGACTTGAGATTTAGACCAGCACCCTCTACTGTTAAATCTGGGGTATCTACCAGAATTGCAAGAAAGTTAAGAGCCTGAGACTTCCCAAATAATTTCTTCAAATGCCTTGAACATTATTAAATAGGTAATTGTCTTTAACAGCAGGTGGCAGTTCTCTTGCACGTTTATCTAATAAGTTTATAAGACAGAAGGGTTTGCTAATTACTTTTTCAATCTCAAGCCAAGGTGTCACATCATGTTCAGTTGCCCTCACTGAAACAATTCTAGCATGAATACATAGTTCTCAATCTTTGGTAAGCCCCACCCACCCTGTTGTTTTGGAAGTTGTAAAATATCCATTTTAAGCTTAGGTTTTCTGCCTGCCCAAATAAAGTCTGATATCAGTTTATTAATGTCCTTAAGATCATCTGGATTCAAAAACACAAAAAGCATTGACACTGGATAAGACATTTTTGAAAGTAGTACCATTTTAGTAAGGTTAATCCTACCAAGCATTGATAAAGGAAGCTTTTTCCTTGTAACTTTTTCTTTTATGTGACTAATTAAAGGATTGATGTTTTCTGCATACAGCTGACCAATTTTGGATGTGATTTTTATTCCTAGATACTTAAATCCTTGAGGTGCCCAGCGGAAAGGTTTAACATAAGCAGGCTTCACCTGACCACTGTTTGTTAAAGGCATTATTTCTGACTTTTCAAAATTTACCTTATACCCTGATATTTGTCCAAATTCTTTAATACAATCAACTAGAGCTGGAATTGATTTATCGGGATCTGTTAAAGTTAAAAGAATATCATTGGTATATAATACAATTTTGTGCTGTTTTGTTCCTAAAGTTCCTCTTATATTTATATTCTGTCTGACGGCTATCGCAAGCGGCTCTATAGCCAGGGAGAACAGCAAAGGTGATAAAGGACTGCCCTGAGCAGTACCGCGTGTAAGTTTAAATGGTGCGGATAAAAGACAGAGGCTGCAGTCATCTTGTACAAGATCTTCACCCAATCTATAAAAGTGGTTTTAAAACCAAATCTTCTTAGCACTTCCAATTCGACACGGTCGAAAGCTTTTTTGGCGTCCATTGAAACCATTGCGCCGGTGATTTGAGGGTAATTAAGATGATAGGAAGAGGGCAGTTCTGGGTCCTTATCTTTTTTTGGTATTACTGTAATATTGGCAATATACATAGTTCCCGGGAGACTTGAGCGTTCAAAAGATACATTAAATGCTCTCTGTAATAATTTATTAATCTTGCCTTTCAAACCCTTAAAACACTCAACAGGATATCCGTCAGCTCCAGGGCATTTGCCCGATTGGAGTGATGAAATGGCTGTATCAATTTCTAACAATGTAATGGGACCTTCCAGTAAGTTAGCCTGGTCTTCAGTTAGTCGTGGTATATTCAAGCTGTTTAGAAAATGGCAATCTTTTAATTTGTCACAGTCAGTCTCAAAACTATCCAGTTCCTCATAAAATTGTCTAAAATGCTCATTAATGTGCTTATTATCTATATGACGCTGACCATTCTCATCCCTAACTGCCGAAATAAAGAATTTAGGGGGAGCATTGTTTGCCAGGCATGCCAAGAATTTGTTTGGTTTATTGCCAAACTCAAATAGTCTTTGTTGTGCAAATAAAATATCCTTCTCAGCTTTCCTTGTCATTAAGTCACTTAACATGTCCCTGGATATCTTTAATTCCTTAAGACTTCGTCTGGTTTTGATGCATAATATTCTTCTTCCAGTATTTTAATTTTTATTTCAAGGTCATTTTGTAGTATTATTCGTTACTTCTTTTTACAGCTTGTATATGAGATTATAACCCCTCTAATGTAGGCTTTATAAGCATCCCATACAATTCTAGGGTCAGCGTCCTCTTTGTCATTGATGTTTAGATACAAATCTGTCTGTTCTTCTAATAGTTTAATAGTAGCCTGTTTAACTTCCTATAAATAGTTCACTCTAGTTGTCTGGGCGGTTACATCTCTAAACTAACGGGAGCGTGATCAGAAAAGGCATTAACTCCTGTAGCTGACCTCCACTAGATGGGCCAAATGCCTTGAGATAACTATATAGTCAATGCGGGACATTGACAAATGAGGTAAGGAGTGAACTGTAAAACTTTGTGTTGAAAAGGTTTAAATGCTTCCAAATATCTTACTGGCCGATTTCCTCTAATGTGTTTTTAAGCGACTATTTGTCCAAAAAAAGACAAAGAGAGCAATTAAAATCGCCTCCTATCAAAATGTTTGAGGAGTCCATCTCAACAAGCCGGTCAAAAAGTAAGGCAGAAAAATCATTATCGATTACGTTAGGACTATAGATGCTACCCAGCAACATCATTTCCCCATAAAGCATTCCTTTGGTTAAAACGATTCTCCCCTCTGTATCTTTATACGTGTCTGTAACAACAAACGGCAAGTTTTTATGTATCAATATTATTACCCCCCTCTTACTTGTTGAATAAGATGAATAATAAACCTGACCAACCCACTCCCGGAGATATTTCTTATTTTCATTGTTGCTGAGGTGTGTTTCCTGTAAAAAGGCTATTTGGATTTTGTCCTTTTTTAGACTGTTTAGGATAGCTTTCCTTTTCACTGGATTATTGGATCCCTTAATATTCCAAGTACAAATTGTATTACTCATTACTAAATATAATATACTTTATGTACTTAATGCTGTATTCAAAGGTAGAAATAAATATGTTTAGTTCAATCCCAACATTTAACTCTGCCTGTGCTGATAAAGAGAACATAAAAAATCCCAAGCAAAAATAAAACACACAGCTTGGAGTAACAAACAATAACGTAAATATCAACAAACCTATTAAAAGGTGGAAGAGACAAGAAACAAAAACAAACTTTGTCATACTCTTATTAAGGAGTATCAAGCGAGCCAGAAATATGAGAATGGCAAAGAAAAAAGAAAACAAAAAACCTTCCCAACTAGGGTCGTTGGTCAATGTAACAAGCCATATGATAATACTAATTAAAACGTACATTTAAACAGCTACGGATTGAGTGTCTTAACCCACAACAGAAAATAACAGAAAATGAGGCCCAGGATTATTTGTCAAAGCACTTGTTTAAACGCTTTTTAGGTTCTTTCATTTGTCATCGTAGCTTATTAATAGTCAAATAAATAAACACAGTCTAAGTTATTTACCTGTGTTTAATCTCTCAGGCAGTCCTTTAATGTAGTTGTTGACGTCTTTCATGTTGGATAGTATTTTCGTAGTCCCATCCTGCTGAAAGATGCGTATTACGGCCGGGTACACAAAAGCGTATCTGATGCCCGCTTCCCGTAACCTCCGCCGACCGTTTGCCGACTCTTGCCTCTTCTGACCACTTCAGCCGAAAAATCTTGGTAGAAGGACACCTCCTGACTGTCCACTGTCAGCCTGCCTTTGTTCCTCGCTGCATTGAGGATCTTCTGTTTATCGGCGTAATTGTGTAATCTCACTAGGACCGCTTGAGAGCTGCTTTTCTCTCCTCCTCCAAGCGCGGGTCCTGTGCGATGGGCTCTCAATCTTGACCCTGTCCTGCTGCATATCCAAAACTTCAGGAATCCATTTCTCAAAGAGCGTAACTGGATTTTCACCCTCAAAGCCAGCTTTAAGCCCTGTGATCTTAATATTTTGGCGACGACTTTGATTCTCATAATTATCAAGGCGTTCCAGTGCTTTTTTGAGAGCATTTTCCAAAGAATCCTGTCTCGGCTCAGTCACCGTTGACACGTCCTCAAGATCAGATACACGCTGTTCTATAGCCGCCACTCTTTCCAAAATGCCATCCAACTTCTGAGACAGTTCCGTGACTGGTTTAACAACAGCAGCAAGTTTGGTGTCTATAGCATCTCAGCGATGTTGGTGGTCACTCTCTCAACTAATATGTCATCTCTTTGGAGATTGACGTCCTCCGGCTCCGCTTCACATTCTGTAGCCACCTGCTCCGTATCACGCTCAGCCTCTTCGTATTCAGTGTCGATTTGGCTAGCAGCAGATGCTACATTAGCGTTAGCCTTGCTTGCCGTTTTCTATCGTCCGTCTCTCTTCTTACTCAATGCGAGCAGTGCAAAAAAGTTATCCAGGGACATTTTGACACTTATTACAGCTGTTGCAGTGAATCACACGGTGAAATTATTACTTCAAATAGTTATTTTGAGTCGACCCGGTGGGCAGGCGAAAAAAGTGCGTCTATCTAGTTGTATGCATCACGTGATCCCTAGTGTTGTGTCGTTCGTAGAATGTTTCGTTCATAAGACCCAATCGTATATATGACTCGGGAGGAACGGGTTGTCTCAGTGAGTGATTCGTTCATTTTCACGCATGCGTGAATGATCTTGGACTCTTACGTTCACTTGTCACACGGCAGCTGTGGGGCTCAGTCAGCACAGGAAACAGAATTGATTAGTTCACCACTCTCAACTGTGGATCTGTTTGAGTCGTTCATTTGTCACGTGACAGCTCAGCTACAGGGCTGTAGTAAACAGGCAGCACAGGAAACAGAATTGATTAGTTCACAACTCTCAACTGCGGGTCTCTAGGTCTGAGTCGTTCATTTGTCACGTGACAGCTACTGTGGAGCAGGAATGAACTACTCGTTCACCGCTCACATGGGTCCTCCTCAGTCTTTCCTTCACTCGGCAGGCTGAGTGACTGCCAGCGCCAGAGAATGAGAGGCAGGTCGGCTGTCAGGTAACAGTCACTGGACTGACATTATATCTAATATCTATTTTGTGACATTTAATAAAGCATAACGTTATTACAGCGCAGTGATGTTGTGATAAGTTATAGTTTTAACACCGCAACTTTAGTCCTGCTAGTGTTTGACATTACAGCTAACAGCTGATCAGAGATGCTCTGGGTCCGCTCCACTTCAGAGCCCTGACAGGGTTCTACCTGGAGCCGAATTACCTCAGAGTTCGTCTCCTCTCCAAAACAAACAGACCCGGTCATTAAAACATTAGAACACAGCCAAGTAGCAATGTTAGCGTTAGCCCTGTAAACAGCTAACAGCTGATCCAGGTCCGCCAGAGAACGCAACGTAACTTTTCCTTTTTATTTACCAACAGAGCCGTGCTGTTGTTTCACAGCTCGTGACTGGTGAACAACCTGCAGTGTTTGAGAGCGATGTGCTCATGTGTGTTTCTCTGTCTGCAGAATCCGGACCTGATGTGGCCCATTCTGCGTCCAGAACTGCCAAACTGCTGCGTTTATATGTGTTAATATCCTCTCTCTGTGCTGGAGTTCTTTAAGAACTTGGTGGCTTGATCCAGATTATTATTATTAAATTGGTTGAATTTTAATAAGAGTGTGTTTATTCATATAGTGTATCAAGCTTATTACTTCAATATATTTACTGCAAATCTGATAGTAATATTTTACTCATGGATAGGGACGTTAGGCTGCTGTATGAATGAGAGCTTTAGAGATAATGATAGTAATTCCATACATAAGCCTTTATATGGCTGGTCTGGTTGTATACTACTCGGGAAAGATTGTGAAAAATGGAAGGATTTAGCTGGAGTAGTGGTGATTACATATTGACACATATTTCTGTGGTTTTTACATGGTTTGAATTTGGTTGTGGTCCCATATATAATGATGATATACTGTAATCAAGAGGTGAATTTGTGCATTATACTTAATAAAACAAGCCAGGCAACCTTCCGTGTTTGAGAACGGCTTTTTAATCGCCCACTAGAGGGCTGCAGCGCCACAATAACCACCCTAGTTCAAATGAACGAAATGAACGAAATGACTCAAAAACAGATTAGTTCATTTTAATGAACAAGTCTCAAAAGATTCGAACTTGCCATCACTAGTGATCCCCCCATGCAACCGGTTTTTATGCCACCTTACTACGGGAAAAGGTCCGTAGAGTGAACTTCTGATGGTGAGTTACAGGTTTCTTTCTGTTTAGAGTAGGATCGGGGATGTAAATTGTGTTTGTTACCTCTTGTATGTTGAAAAATTCACACCAACTGGAACCTGCCTGTGTATCGTCTCTGGCCTCTTTGCCGCTGTATTGATAAATGATGAATAGGCCTATTTTCAATTTTGTGATCATACCTGTAGACTTATGAGTTGCTGTGCTTATGTTGATGGCTATAGTTCTATGCTTATGTCATAGTGTCTCTCTGTGTTTTAATTTGTTAGTGTAAGCCTGTTGTTGGGGGAATTCTGCGGTTACAGCTTTGATTAATTTGGCATTCAGGCTGTCAAAGGCTGGGCCCGAGGAAAATATTTGCACCTGGGGCCCAGCAAAACCAAGTTACGCATCTGCCAAGAACTCACAGATTGAGGCACTCAATTAAATAATTATTTTCCCCTTTTCTAGGTGGTAACCTGAGGTGAATTTGATACGTGTTTTGAGCATCCCAAGCCCCTCAAAATGTGTTCAGTTCTGTTGTTCAGCATAAAACCTGATCATTTCTGATAGCCCGGAGTTAAGCGTAATCACTCTACTGCATCTTTGTACCAATGAATGCATTGACGATACATATTTCTGGTGCCCCATGTGAAGCTCATTATGGCATCATATTTTGATATCATGTATTATTCCTCATACACTGATGTGCATCTCAACAAACCAAGGCTTCACGTGTGCATACATTCACGGCACAAGCCCTTGTCCTTGTAAGCTTTTGTTCAACATGTTCAGATGGCAAGCGTGATCTGCTGAAAAAGCAAGGTCCGCCACCCACTCAGGTTTGCTCAGTGACCTTTTTCTTTCAAAAACAGTGAATTTCAAATCTCAGAGAATATAAGCGTTCCAGAACTTTCCCAGTGCCCATCTGAGTGGTAGATTACATTCACATCCCACAGCCATGTGGCTTCAGAGTGCTTCCTGTGACTGATATTCTCATATGGTCATAGTGACACAAAAATCTCGGTTCGGTATGTACCTTGGTTTTGAAGTCACGTTTCGGTTTATGTTCAGTACAGTAAGGGGGAAAAATGCTAACATTAAATTGCTGCTGGTTTATTATGAACTTTTGTAAACATCCAAATTAGTTTACAATTTTTTAAACAAACTTCCAAATTACACATAATAAATAAATTATATAAAATAAAGAATAAGAAATAAAATACTACTGCAAACTACTACCAAGACCTCCATTAAATAAAATATTCTCAAAACAAACATATGGCTAATAAAAATAAAATAAAAATATAATAAAAAATATAGAAGATGGATTACAGTGCAGCATTATCAATCCCAGCTTGAAGGTCTGCTCAGGCCGAAAAGGCGTTTGCACTGTTTTTTTGTGTATCACACTCATTTTTGTTTTTTTCTCTTGTTGCAGTGACGTTCTCCTTCGTGTGATACCGTTAGTGAGTTAGCACGTTTGACATGTTGCCAGAAACACACCCGATCACTACTGAGAAATGTCGGCCCACTGTTTTTGTCTTATCGACTTGTCCGTTGTTGTATTTCACTGGAAACCAAAGTGTTCCCAAACAGACGACCTTAACAATAAGGGAGGGTCTTAAAGCTCTGGCTTCTCTGCACTGTTCCGAAAGTCCTGTACCGAAACAGTCCGGTACGAATACATGTACCGTTACACCCCTAGAGTGTACTGACCCCTTACAGTGTGGGGAAGCAACAAAGGTTTTCTAGGTTAGACTGTGTGACATGCTTTTTGTTTTGAAATCACATGTTCTCTGTGATGAATGGATTCAGTCTGTGGTGTACTGATGAGTCATTACAGAGGGCGACTCAGATATTTGTCTTATTCCCTGGCTGCTTGTGTCCAACCATGTTAACAGCCCATGTGTCCTTGCAGGGCAATGGACAGCAACCTTCAGCTCTGCTGATGAGGTTCAGGAGTCCATCACTAGTTCCACGCCTTCAGTGAAATGTATCTAAAGCAAAGATCAAAAAACTATTTTTTGAGTTGAGGTGGGCTGTGAGTGAGAGCTGAGTTGTGTTTTGTCTCCAGTGAAGCTGCCCAAAAATCCCTCAGTTGTTTCACTGAGGCTTGACTGTGAACAGTCAGTACAGATTACTGCTTTTTTTGCCACAAAAAAAGACTTTGATGACAATTTAGTTATGCCAATTTATCAGAGCTTCCAGGCAGTGAGCAAAGCTTTAGTTGGCTGCTCTAATTCCTTCACTGTTTGCTTTAGACTCGACTCCTTCCATCTCTATTGCTTTTCTGCTGGAAAGCTTGCAGGTTCTGAGATCTCAGTGAGGGGTATTTTTGGATTTGGCTGAAGAATGCTTGAAGGAGCCTCTTATCCA
Organism: Micropterus dolomieu; assembly: GCF_021292245.1. NCBI lineage: Eukaryota > Metazoa > Chordata > Actinopteri > Centrarchiformes > Centrarchidae > Micropterus > Micropterus dolomieu. The sequence goes on from NW_025737810.1 coordinate 15,807, forward strand.
TCTCAGCACTGATGGCTGTGAAGCGTGAGCCATCACCTTATCTCATGAAGACTGATGAAAATGAAGATCTGGCAACCTCTTTGTGTCTCATCTCTGTAACCCAGAAAACATACCCACACAATGGCAGAGCACTAAGGAAGGTGTAGAAGAAAATGGATTTGTTGTCTGTCACATAAAGATGAAAAAATTACTGATAATGAGCAATGATGGTATTATTAAACTGTGAAAAACAGAGAAAAAGGACAAAAAAGCGGTGTCTTAATGAACTGCCATATGTAGTAGACCTAAATTTATTAGTTATGCATTTTAATAAATTTATGAGAATTGATACCCAATTATGAATTTTTAAGATTCATAAAATCATTTTATTTAATTCCTCGTTAAGGGCACCACCGGAGTTGTTATAATCCTAGAGTCTCCGGACCTCTAGGTAGTTTTGAATAATTATACAATTATTACTAGTGATCAGTTAGTTAATAATCGCTCAATTATCTTAAATCAGTCAGTCAGTCAGTCTCATATCTAAAGGGTCAATTCTCTTGGCAGGAACTATAAATAGGCAACACACACAGCTCTTGATTATATTACAGTGAATTTATTCTCTAACTAAGGTGATAAAAAGATGGTTGAATACAGGGAAAGTAAACATTTGCTGAACAATGAGCCTGGAGGTTCGATTGTGGGAAGCATTTGACTCATACGGCATAGGAGCTAATTAAAGTAAACTAATGCTATAATTTAGGAGTTAAAATGGACATATCTGATCACAGGACGTGTGTTAAGTCTTACTGCTTGTCGACAGTCTGCTTTTGGCCTGTTGCACGGGTCCCACTCTAGCTGCCCGATCCTGGGTTTTTGCTAGGGATTCTCCAGGGTTCTCCGTGTCTGATTGAAAACGCCTCCTCCGTCTGGCAATTCGGCTGTTTTCAGGTTTCCTTCGTTGTAGCTGG
>NW_025737811.1:0-27116 GCF_021292245.1 Micropterus dolomieu
GGCCAAGACTGAATGACCATCGTTGGTATCTTCACCTGAGGCCAATAGGTTACGTTTGTTGAGTTTCCTGGGAAGTGATGAAAGGACAGCATTGTAAGTGGGGGATAAGTGGTGGCGTAGACCCCCTCCCCTGTTCAATGACGGCTTCTCAACCCTGGTGTAGATGCTTCCTTGACACCTCTTTCAAACCATCCATCTTCTCTGTCTAAAATGTGCACCTGGTGGTCCTCAAACGAGTGTCCTCTGTCCTTCAGATGTAAGTAGACTGCAGAGTCTTGACCTGAGGAGTTGGCCCTTCTGTGTTGAGCCATGCGTTTGTGTAGTGGTTGTTTAGTCTCCCCAATATACAGGTCTGTGCATTCCTCACTGCATTGGACCGCAACACAAGAAAAGCAATATAGTGTATACGGTCCAATGGCCACCGGTAGTCCTAACGACTTTAACGACTGTCGTTACAGCAACCAGAAAACTAAAGCACAGAACTAAGAACTAAGGCACTGGACTAAGAACTGAGGCAAAGAACTAAAATGCAGGACTAAGACCTAAGATAAGAGACTAGACATAAATAACTAGGGACAAGGAACGAGAGAAACTGAGGCAAATAGACAGACATATGAAACAATGGCAGAACCAGAAACACACAGGGAAAAATATAACACAAACATAACCCAAAACTAAGCTCATAACACTTAGTGTGTAACTGTTTATTACTGATTATTAAAAGCAACTTAAAATAACATGTTACATAGAGGCTAGGTAAGCACTTTCATAAAAGCAACTTTTATGTTTGAATGGCTTAACTGCTAGCTTGCACATGTGGTAGCTCGCAGTCAGATTTTGTGTTTCACCCGGGTTCTGGAGTCTTGTCATCTTGTCACATAAACAAATAGAAGCATGAGATTGGGCAGCCATACACATGTTACCCAGCACTCATCACTGCATGTAGCTATGTAACACGAATATACCAAAGAAAATAAAACATTTCCATTCTGTGGAATCACATTTTTTATACTTTGCTTGCTAAAGACTTTTGTGGGTAAAACTACTGACTTACACCACGGCAAAGGGGGATATTTGCATATTTGAGTGTATATAGCCTATACCATGTGATCACATGATTAATTTAGGGATAGGAGGTGAGCTGGAAGTCTAAATTTAGATGTATTTTTTCCATGTAAATGACAAAGTCAAGCAGGGCCTGCTCCTGTCATGGGCCCTATTGTGGCTGCACTGTAATGTTATGTCCCTGAGGAGTGCTGTTACTTGATTTCAGCTATCATTGTCATAAAACTATGAAAGAAGTGTGGTGGGAATGAGAGTGTTTAAAAAAACAGCTCAGGCAAACAGTTTTCTTTCTGTGAGTTTTATTCAAGTCTTCTGCAGAAGGACACATACGCCGTGTACATGTATGCTCGAATGAGTGAGGAGAGCTCAGTGAGCCTGTTATTTATCCAGCTTTAGGGTCAATCATATCCCTCAGAGACACGTTGTCCCTGAAGTCTGGATAACACAGAGTACAGAGATATTTGGACTGTTACATTTACACAGATTCAGTGCCACATCACAGATGAGTTTCCCAGAGTCCAGGGTTACATGCAGTATGTTTGGAATTCCCATTACAGAAGTTAGCATAGCATCGACCTGAACTCCAGTCAGAAAAGAAGCATTTTAAAAGTTGTTTGCTTGTAACAACTCTAACTCCTAACATCTACATGTACTTCCTGTGCTCTTCTTCTATCCCCTACAATTATCTTATATTGATTGCACTTTTTGTTAAATCTAACTTCTTTCCCTAGGTATTTACCCCACTGATGCAATATGTGCCATTTATTAATATGCATTGTCAGTTGTAGATTTCGTGCTGTATTTGATTCTCTGTTGATGATTGTATGTTGTTCCTCAAATGTAAATCACTTTGGATAAAAGCATCTGCCAAAAAGTAAATGTGCATGTTGTCATCTTGCTTAGACCTGGCATCAGTTTTATCCATTTATTGAAACTAAACTGGGTTTATACAGCTTTTGTAATGGCGGGTTGTGTTTATTTGTGTTATCGCATTGTGTGTCAACACTTGTGCGAGTTGTCATGTGGTTATACTCAGGTAATAAACGTGTGAAACCGGCATTAAGGTCAGTGGAAATCGATAGACTCTGCCAGCTATTTGCGCCACAGTAGCATTTTTCGACAGGGGCAGGTGTTAACGAGCTCTGTAAAGATTTGTATTGACCTAAAGTATTATTTATTTCCTATTGACCGTTTTGGAATTCTATATAAAACATCTGTCTTAGTGTTTTTCATAAAACAACACCTGATTTTTATGAATTAGGAGAAACAGAAGAAAATTAAAGAACAAAATGTAATCATTATTCCAGACTGGCCTGAGATCAGCTGCATGTTGTTGATCTGTGTTGACATGAATAGGTGTATGAATGTTGTGCTGATATTTGGATGATGTTTGTAGAATCTGACATTATGATGATCCACAATAACGCAATTACAAAGTCCCTATATTCATTTTAGGGAAAAACTCATTGATTCAAACCTGAACACATCTGATTAGGATTGGAAGTGGATTTTTATCTCCATCATTTATTCTTTATTCAGATTGAGTTCCTGCACTTTGTCAGAGATCAGCTGTGCTTCTCTGGCCTCAGCTCTGAAGTCCAACCCCTCCCATCTGAGAGAGCTGGAACTGAGTGTCAACGAGCTGCAGGATTCAGGAATGAAGCTGCTGTGTGGTTTTCTGGAGAGTCCACACTGCAGACTGGAGACTCTGAGGTCAGACACCATTTTTTCCTTCTGTGCTGAGATTAATATAATGTGAAAGTGACTCTGGCAGAGCTCCACATTTAAAATCTTAATATAACGGTAGTTACGTACTGTAACTCCAGATTCTATGAGCATAGGCCCAGCCATCTAAGGCAATCGCTATTGGGTTTACCACTGCGCGCACCTGCACGACACTGAGAAAAGTTGGCTACGCCCACCCATAGCATGGGCCTCTCCTACGTCCGCAACTTATATATATATACATTGGTGAGACATGGCCTTCGGCTCCCAAAATGCCTTTTCTTCAGCACTGTGACCCCAGTGAATCAGGCTGTCCATCCATCTGTGCATCGCAGCCGTGACCCTTTGGGGGGGGGGGGGCTGGCAGGCAGCAACCTCCGTGTTCCTCTGCGCCAACACACGCCACCATGCAGGAGGGAGCGCCTCTCTGCGTGGCGGGCATGTGCGAGTCAATCTGATGGCAAGGCGCGGCCACCAGGGGAGGCGAGCCATCCGCGCTCCGCCACTTGGGTCATGAGAAAAAGGTGGTGTGAACTGCTACACCACCTTATTCTCACCTGCAAAATTAACCGCCCCGCACTGCTTCTCTTCGGGGCAGAGAAGGTCACGGAACGAGCAGCGTGAGCCGGGGGTGAACACTCAGCCGGCGTGCTACGGTCCGACTTGCTAGAAGACATTGCTCTTCTTTTCCAACAGGAAATCTTTTGCTCTTTAGACAGCTCAGTGCTGAAGAAAAATGGGAGCGGAAAGCTAGGTCTCACCGTTGTATATATACAAGGTGCGGACGTAGGAGAGGCCCACGCAGTGGATGGGCTTAAACAACTTTTCTCAGTGCTGCACAGGCGCGTGGAGGGGTAAACCTAATAGCGATAGCCTTAGAGGGCGAAGCCTATATGAAATATAACAAGAACCTCACTCTGAACCTCTTAAACTCCTGATTTTCAGCTTGTTTTTAAATAAATAATAATAAAAACACAATGAATAAATAAATAATCTCTATTTCAACTATCAGACAGTAACAAATATATTCAGTATTTTTTCCCCCAACATTGGTTTGAAGCTAAGTGATGCTTATACTAACTGAATAGTTCAAAGTGAAGAAGCTTTAATTTGATGACTACACTATTCCTAAAAGAAATATTGTAGATGTCTTTTGTTCACATTTCCCCAAAGTTCATCCTGACATATTTGGCATCTTTGGAAACTTTGGGATCTTGAGTGGAATCTTAAATCAGTTTCTGTGGGTTTTTCTTTGTGTTTGAGATTGTATAGATGGAGCCACTGGTGGAGTTTAAGAGGTGAAGTCACTACGTCTTTAATGAATTAGCTGTATGTTGTCATTAATATTAATGAGAGCTCTTTTTTTCTTTTGTATTTTACAGTTTGAACCTGCAACCTGTTGGGTTCAGGTGTTTGGAGTTTCAATTTTCTAAACTTCTAAATTCTAAACCTTCTTCAGCTCTGAACAGTTTATTAAACACTGAATGATTTCAAGCAGGAACATTGTCTTCTAACGTTACATTATTTATTCTTTATTCAGACTGGGGGGCTGCAGTTTGTCAGAGATCAGCTGTGCTTTTCTGGCCTCAGCTCTGAAGTCCAACCCCTCCCATCTGAGAGAGCTGGACCTGAGTTTCAATGAGCTGCAGGATTCAGGAGTGAAGCTGCTGTGCGATTTTCTTGAGAGTCCACACTGTAGACTGGAGACTCTGAGGTCAGTAGAAGGTTGGAGTCAGTCCAGCGGTATTGTTCTAAACACAGTTAGTATCAAAGCAGAGATGCAGCATTTCCTGTAAAACTCCAACCTTCTCAACAGCTGCTTTCCTCAGTGAAGCTCTGAGAGGAGGATGGTGACAGGCTTCAGGATTGGACAGAAAGAGAGAGAGAGGACAGTGAGCCAATCAGATCAGCCAGTAGCTTGTTGTGATCATGTATTTGAGGTGATGTGAAGATGACTGTTGTTGACAGTGGTCTTCATTCATCAACTGTCATACCATTAAATCTGATCTCAAAGTGTTTGTTCTCTCATTTCAACACTAAACTACTGATCAGTCTTTCTACAGACCAGAACCTCTGCTGAAGTCCAGTAAGCATAGCTAATGTTTAGCTGTTCATTCTTTGTATAAACATGTAGGACCTTTAACATCATATATATATTTGTCCATGTGTCTTTAGTTTGGTCCAGATGTTTTTAGAACAGTCTCCATATTTACAAATGTGTCCTGTAATATTTCAAAAGTAGCTGAAATCTTCAAATGTGACTGAGCGGCTGGTTTTTAACAGCAGTAAATCCATCATTACAGTGAGCAGTGAATATCTCTCTGTCTCTGCAGTCATGATGCGTTCAGGGACTCTCAGTACTTTATTTCCACTGTGGACTTGAGTGAAACCTGCAGAGTAAACAGAGCTGATGGCCAAAGTCTCTGCAGGTCTCAGTGTGTTCACTCCAATACGTTAACATGAGAGCTGAAAGGAAGCCGGCTACGCTACACAGCCGCTCCACTTCTGGTCTGAACAGAATTGAAGTCCCTGCCGGTCTTTATACTGGATGTGCTGCATCACTGACTGACAGAGAAAGGTGGTGGTGTTCAGAGAGGATCAGCTGTTTCCTGATGACCCAGAGAGGTTGAAGCAGCAGCATCAGCTTGCGCTCTACTATATCTGAGCTTCACTCTGCCCCCTGTGCAGAGCGGTTTTTCCAGAGAAGCCAGTCTTGAGTCCTCATATGCTGTTTGGATGCTTAACATCTTCTGCTGCTCTTAAGATGGATGAAAGAAGCTGATGTGATTGGCCATTATTGAGGCCCAGCACCGCAGACTACTCACTGTTTCATGTGAATGTACTCATAGCTAGATTCGAAAATCCTGGTTGTCTTCATAAGAGATAACTGCTATATTTGTGTTTACTCCTACAGGGTGGATGGCAGAGAAATCAGGGCTACACCTGACAGACATGAAGAATGTGAGTGACAGTCCCCTGAAATATCTTAAAGAAATGTAAACTTGAAGATTGGCTGCTGTGTGTCTCATGGCTCTTTGCCTTAACTTGGTATCATTGGACTTTTAAACATGACTGTGCTTGGTCTTCTACATTTTGACTTTATTGAGGGTTTTCCAGTAGATAACAACAGGAAACATGGGGAGAAAGACTTTACTTGAACTGGTTGGTGTTACAGGTTTTTGAATGTTGGGTCACCAGGATGTCCAAAAGTGAGTTTAACATCTGCTTCTGCTTCTCTTCATCCGCTGGCTTTAATCTCCCACCAGATCTGTCCACATCGAACACAAAGCTTGATGTGTCTGAGGACAACAGAGAGGAGAGTGTGGATGAAGAGGATCAGCTGTGTCCTGATGATTCAGAGAGGCTGAAGCAGCAGCACCACCTTCTGTGTGGAGAGACTCTGAATACAAAGGTCAGTTTTTTACTTGTCACAGATCAGTAGAGCCCAACAGATTTATCATTTTTCAGATAAATCGATATCGAAGTTTATAACAGACAATTTATGACTATTACATTAAATTACATCATATTTAGTCATTTAGTTGACACTTTTATCAAAAGCGACTTACAATTGCTATATATGTCAGATGTTGCACGCCTCTGGAGCAACTAGGGGTTAAGTGTGCTTAAGTGTGACACATTGGTGGATCTGTAACACTGGAAATTTGAACACGGGTCTCTCACACCAAAGCCATGTGTCTTATAGACTGCGCCATCAAAAAAGGAACCAGAAAGTTGAATCATTCTCTCATGTCTTTAGTGTTGCATAGTATGCCCACAAGCGAACGCTCTGCAGCTCCTCAGTTAATAACACTGCCGCACCACAAAAAACACAAAAGAAAGCAATCAGCTGACTGGAGTCTCCCAGAGCATGAGAAACAACTAGGAAGAGTAGCTCCAGGTAGCTCTCACACTCAGTATTCATGATGAGTTGGTCATTTGTCACAGCAAATACATGACTTAAATAAAAACAGCAAATACATGACTTAAATAAAAATAGATCTCATCACTTCTCCTTTTATAAAAAATTCATGAGCATGACATCCTCCCATTTTTCACTGCCGGCTCACAGCAGTGTGTTTAATGTTACCGTAGTTGAGTGGTGGTGGCTACGCTGCTGACAGACGTGACTGTAGATTGATTTCTCAAACAGTTCTAGTGTTTTCTTTTGTGGTTAATGTGGTGTGGCAGTGTTGTTAACAGAGGAGTATATCTGCAAGTAGCTTATATCGGCCGATAATATCAGCAAAACAATAAATTGGTCGGGCTCTAATAAATACCAAGTACAACCTTTTGACCGACATGCAGTCCACTAACACCATAAAACAACTCACAGCAAAACACAGGCTCCACGTAAAGATACAAAACAAGGTTTATGTGCTGAAGCCCATCAGACCAAATGGATTCAGATAATGTCGAGTAAGAACAAAGTGAGCATTAGTAAAGCTGAGAAACACAGAGAAAGTCATGTTAGCTCGACATCCGGTGCAAAGTTATATCGCCTTCCATATTACTTCACCAACTAATGCGACCCATATTACTATCCTGTGTACCACTGTTGATTTAGCCTGCAAGAAAGGATGTAACAGCAAAAAGCCAAAATGGATATTTGTTTACAAATATTAGCCCATAGTGATGCATCCAGGAGCAGCCAGCTAACGCTACAGTAGCTCGGACCTGCCGTTGTTTGCTTCGTAACATTCAGTTTAGGTTTATTGTTGTTTTACCAGAACTTAGGTACACAGCTTCTCCACCTCTCAGTCGCTGTAACTAACGTGACCCACATAACATAAAACACTGCAACAAAACGGTCACAACAACACAGAGGAAGAGCCATCCACTAAACAAAGAAAAAACACAAGGGGAGGCAGACTCTGTCTCTACATAAATGAAGGTTGGTGGACAGATATCATGCAGCCCTCACTTCACAAAATGTAAACCTTTTTATTCACTGCGGGAGTTTTCCTCGTTTGTCCTGGTCGCTGTTTACATTCCACCTCAAGCCTGTGTCAGTGAGGCATTACTACACCTGGCCTACCGGATAACTAACGTGGAGAAATAACATCCAGACCTCAGCCATGAACTTCCAAAGTACAGAAAGCATATTAAGTGTCCCACCTATCTATGTTCCCTGTGCAGCCTTAGGACCCTCTGATCACTGTCTGGTTCATCTTATCCCGACATACAGGCAAAAACTGAAATCTGCTGAATCTGTGGTAAAGACTTGAAAGATGGACCAACAATTTAAAGCTGGATTTACAGGCCTGCTTTGACTTTACTTACTAGAGTGTTTTTGAGGCTGAAGCCACTGACCTGGACAAACTAACTGACATCTTACATCAGTTTTTGTGAGGACGTGTGTGCCAACCAAAACCTTCCGCACATACAATAACCAAAAACCCTGGTTCACAGCAAAACTAAGGCAGCTTTGTCAGGCCAAAGTGGAGGTCTTCAGAAGTGGGGACAGAATCCTGTATAATCAGGCCAGGAACACACTGACTAAAGAGATCAAAGCTGCAAAGATGAGCTACACCGAAAAGCTAAATAACAGCTTTGCAGCCAACAACCCTGAGTCAGTGTAGTGCAGCGTGCGGACACTCACAAACTACAGGAGACCATCCCCCAACACTGCTGGTACTCAATGACTGGCAGACGAGCTGAATGGCTTTTATTGTAAGTTTGAAAAGCCCACAGTCACACCTCTCCCCCGCTCCAACACCATCTTCAAACAGTCACCTTCCCCCTCTGACAAGCTGTCACCCCCCCTCTCTGACCCCTCATCTGCACTCATGATCTGTGAAGAGGATGTGAGCCACCTCTTCCAAAGGCAGAAGATCAGGAAGGCTCCTGTACCTGATGGTGTCACCATCCTGTCTGAAAATCTGCACCGACCAGCTAGCCCCCATCTTCTCACAGATCTTCAACAGTTCACTGGAGCAATCATCCTAATCCCCAAGAAAAACTCCATCTCTGGACTAAATGACTACAGGCCTGTCGCCCTACCATCTGTAGTGATGAAATCCTTTGAAAGACTGGTGTTGGCCCACCTGACATTAAAGGCCCCTTGCTGGACCCCCTGCAGTTTGCCTACAGGGCTAACAGGTCAGTGGATGATTCAGTCAACTTGGGACTGCATTACATCCTGCAACACCTCAAATCTCCAGGGACATATGCAAGGATCCTGTTCGTGGACTTCAGCTTGGCGTTCAACACCATCATCCCGGACATCCTCAGCACCAAACTCACTCAGCTCACTGTGCCAGCCTCCACCTGTCAGTGGATCACAGACTTCCTGACTGACAGGAGTCAGCAGGTGAGGCTGGGGAACATCACATCCAGCACCCGGACTATTAGCACTGCTCTCCCCCCTCTACACCAACGATTGCACCCCAGGAGACCCATCTGTCAAACTGTTGAAGTTCGCTGATGACACAACGGTCATCAGCCTCATCCGGGATGGTGACGAGTCGACCTACAGATGGGGGGTTGATCAGCAGGCTCTCTGGTGCGGTTAGTACAACCTGGAGCTTAACACGCTCAAAACTGTGGAGATGACCGTGGACTTCAGGAGGAGCCCCCCCACTCTGCCCCCCATCACCATACTCAACAGCCCTGTGTCTGCTGTGAAAACCTTCCGGTTTCTGGGATCCACTATATCCTAGGACCTAAAGTGTGAGCCCAACACAGTCACCATCATCAAGAAGGCCCAGCAGAGGATGTACTTCCTGCGCAAGCTCCGGCAACTCAACCTGCCTAAGGACCTGCTGATCCACTTCTACACAGCCATCATCCAGTCTGTTGGTTTTTGTTCAAGTGTGTATATTTGTGTTGTCTACACTGTAGCCTGTGTCTGATTTTATTATTGTATGATTAAGCACATCGTGAGCAATGTACAATCCTGAATCAAATTCCTTGTATGTGTACATATATCTGGCATTGGAGCTGATTCTGATTTTGAAACAACAGCATCTACCAGAGGTACTGTGTAGTACAGCAAAAGGTCAGCTTTCTCCATTAGAACTGCAGCACGATATCCAGACAGTGCTCTACTCTCTAGTTTAAAATTACAACTGATGGCTGAAATATAACCAATAATGTGACCATTAATCACAAATTAATTAACATTTATTTTTTGTATGATGCAATGTTTTAAATGGAAAGTGCTTTTAGTTCTATTCTATACCTACCTAGCTAACTTTGGGAGAGTCAATGACTGTCCATTGTCCCTGTTAAATAAACAAAAAATAAATAAATAAAAGGACCAATCCACTCCACTTCACTTTATTTACATAGCACAATTTAAAAAACAAGGTTACCAAAATGCTTTACAGAGATATAATAAACAATAATTCATTAATTAATTAATACATCTATTTTAATAGAAAAAACAAAACAAATAACATCAACTATGCCAGCGACAACAAAGACCACAGCAACTCTCACGGTGAATTAAAAGCCAGGGAATAAAAATGTTTTTAAACGAGATTTAAAAATAAATAATTTAATTAAAAAAAAGATTTGGAGGGTGGCTGCCACTTTAATGTGTGGTGGTAAGTCATTCCACAGTTTGGGGGCAACTGCTGGAGTGTGCAGGAGCTCAGAGATGTACTGAGGTGCCGACCCATTAAGCGACTTAAAAACAAACATTAAAATGTATTCTAAAATGTACAGGGAGCCAGTGGAGCGAGGCCAGAATGGGGGTAATGTGTTTGTGTTTCCGGGTTCCTGTTGAGCAGCTGCATTTTGGACTAACCGTAGGTGGGAAAGGGAGGTTTGGGTCACGCCGATGTAAAGTGCATTACAGTAGTCCAAATGGGTTGAGATAAAAACATGAATCACATGCTCAAGAAAATCAAAAGATAAAACAGATTTAATTTTAGAGAAAAGCCTCAGATGATTTAATCACAGTGTTTCTTCTTGTGAAGTTTAAAATCACTGTCAATTTTGATGCCTAATTTGGTGACTACTGGCTTTACGTATTGTTGCAGGGAACCAAGGTTTAAGGGAGTGGAATCACAAACCCGACTGGGTGCAAACACAATGACCCCAGTTTTTGCATTTCGTTTAAATTTAAATACATTCAAGTAGAGGAGTCAGGGAACTGTTTGCATTTCCATTTCTGAGGGGTTAGTAGATTTGCGAGTCGTCTGCATAAAAGTGGTAGGAAATGGGGATGCCCACACAGCGTTCTAAGCAAGAGATGAGAATGGTATGATCAATTGTGTCAAAAGCAGCAGTAAGGTCTAAAAGCACAAGACTAGCAGAGTCACCACTGTCTGTTTAGTGGAACATCATTAAAAACTCTTTAAAGTGCAGTCTCGGTACTAAGAAATGCTTTCAAACCAGATAGAAAAATTTAGAATATACCATTTATATCTAAAAGGATTGTAATTGTGCAAATAGTTGTTTTTTTTTATAAAATTTTAGAATTAATAATATGGGTGGTGGTCAGCTTAAACACATGGCCTAGGCGTGCAGAAGCAGTTGGTTTAAATTTAAGACAGGACAGTTAGTTAAAATCTAATAAAAAAGGCATGTGATCGGAAAATACAGCATCCAGTGTCTGAATATTTAAAATGGGCAAACCATAAGATAACACAAGATCTAATGTATGCCCGTGCTCTTGTGTTGATCCACTGACATATTGTAAAAAGTTAAAAGCATCAATCTGAAATATCTTTTGTGAGTGGTTTAGAAGGACAACAGACATGCACGTTATCATAATATGTCATGATACTGGCCAACAAATCAGAGAACTCTTTTATAAAATGTTTGTTGTATTTCGGCGGGCGATATATCCCTGCACACAGTATGGGATCCGACCGGCCTAAGACAAATAAGCTTAGTTTAAATGAGGAAGAAACAGATGGTGCCAAAAGTTTACAATGTAAGCTGCTCTTTAAGACAGTCGCTATTCCTCCTCCACGTCCAGTGGTCCTTGGGGAATTTAAAAAAGCAGTAATGCACATACAGAAAGAAGACTATGACACACCCACCACCATGCTTGACTGTATGCAAGACACGCTTGTCTTTGGACTCCTCACTTGGTTGCAGCCACACACGCTTGACACCATCTGAACCAAATAAATTTATCTTGGTCTCATCAGACCAGATGACATGGTTCCCGTAATCCATGACCTTAGTCTGCTTGTCTTCAACAAACTGTTTCTTGTGTGTCATCTTTAGAAGAGGCTTCCTTCTGGGACGACAGCCATGCAGACCAATTTGATGCAGTGTGCGGCTTATGGTCTGAGCACTAACAGGCTGACCCCCCACCCCTTCAACCTCTGCAGCTATACTGGCAGCACTCGTGCGTCTATTTCCCAGATACAACCTCTGGATATGACAATGAGCATGGGCACTCTGTAATATACTGCTACCGTGACCGAAAAGAAGGAGACCTGTCTGCTTGCTAGAGTCACACAGAACAGGGACTGTATTTTACAACCGCGCTCCTAGCGCTATAACAATACATTACACACTCAACTTCTTTGGTCGACCATGGCGAGGCCTGTTCTGAGTGGAACCTGTCCTGTTGAACCGCTGTATGGTCTTGGCCACCGTGCAACCCTCTGCCTATTTCCATGACAAGGACCCACCCAATCTCGCATGATCTCACTCATTCCTAATCAATAGTTTACTTTATAAGCTCCACCCATTCCCTTTGTTCTGGCTGGCAGCAATACAAACCACATGTGAGGGCCCTCCGTCTCTGAGATTCATATAGACATCTATGGCTGTGCGTTATTGTCTTTTTCATATATCTTAATGGTTATTTGTAAACTTGATGTGATTGAATGCTTGACTAATATACACATTAGTAGATGCTATATTCCTCCATTTGATTATTTGCCTTGAGACTACAGATATCACATTGTGTGTAAGTGCGCAGTGCACATGGTTTGTTAATTGTAGTTCTTTAGGAATGGCAGAAAACAGTATAACCTAACTTAGACCATGATGATTTTCTTATATGTAATTGTTAAATTAATGTTTGTTATGCAGTACTTTATAAATTCCATAGTGGTAGGCCTACCCTTAACCCCTTTTGGTTAGAGTACGAATGTTTGTTTGTTAGGCGCCTAGTTTTTAATTGTTATGTTATACATTGCTTTACTGTATGGTAATGCTTGTGTGTTTCTTTAACATTTTGTTGAAATCCATAACCACCAAGCCTCTTCATCTCCTGTTGCTCTTCATGTGTGAATGGTGGCAATAAATGGCTTAAACGGAACAATTTGTCCCTTCTGCATTCTTATCGATGTACCATGGTGATGTTCACTCCTGTGAACCAAATATAGAGATTTTACAATGAGTTATTTTGAGGGTACAGCAAATTGACACTGTTATACAAGCTGTACATTCACTTCTTTACATTGTAGCAAAGTGTCTTTTCTTCAGTATTGTCACATGAAAAGATATAATCAAACATTTGCAAAAATGTGAGAGGTGCACTCATTTTTGTAAGATTCTGTAGTTAAAAGTGAAGCAGTGAGGATCCTGTCATGCTACAAATTTCAATGTGTTTTGTAACTAATTTTGTACTGTTTTTCAATTTTAGGAGAAGTTAAGTTTCACACCTGAACTACTGACTCAGTCTGGAAAGACTTCATACAGGTAACCAAATCAGAAGATTCAGAATACTTCAACCTAATCAACTGCTTTCAGTTATTATACTTTAACCCATGCTTCACTTCTTCCCGGCACCTATACTTTAACTATAAGTTCAAACTTTTCAGTAGAGTTTAGCTCATAAGGCACCACTAAAATTCAGCAGAACTACTCGTATGATGTTCAAACAGCTTCAGAAACCCCTGGGTAGGACAATCTCTTTAACTTAACTTTCGGAAACCGACATTCTGACTGAGTGAGTGATTGGTCAGCTGTGTGGAGGGTGAAAAAGTAGGCTCAGCACTTTTTTCTGTCATATGTTTTGTTATCTTAATATTCAAATGATTTCTTGATCATCCCTCTTTATGCTGGACAGCTTTTCCCTCCACCTGCTGCCAGTGTGAACGTTCACAAAAGCAAGGTAACAGTTTTTATTTAATGTACTGATAAATTAGTTATTTTCAAACATACGGCATTTGAGATCAACTGTCTTTTTAAGCAATGCAGCACATTTATTTCACCATCATCAATTCTATCCAAAGATACAAGTAACCCTTTCTCAACCCCTTTGTCTTAAACATGCAGTCTGTGATACAGTGACCTGCTGTTGAATGCATCTAATACTACATGACTCTCTACAACAAGGACCTGCAACTTTGAGATTTTATTTATCATTATACTAGAACTACAACATTTTACATCTACAACGTCAACAAAGAGGAGCTAGATAACTTTGTTAGGCAGGAAACAATGTTAGATTAGATAGGGGGAGGGGGTATACTCAGGAAAGACTGTGAAAATGGACAGATTTCACCAAAGTAGTGGTGATTAAATATTGACAACATATGTCTGTGATTTTTACATGGTGTAAATTTGGTTGTGGCCCCATGGGGCTTTATAGAATGATGATAGAGAATGATCAAGAGGTGAATTTGTGCATTATGCTTTGTCAATTAATGCAAGCAAGGTAGCCTTCCGTGTTTGAGAACTGCGCACACAATAACCAGCCTAGTGTAAATGAACAAAATGACAATGAAAGATTAGTTGATTTTAATGAACAAGATTTGAAGTTTCAAGATTGTCAAAAGAGCCACTTTTCCCATCACTAAAGGCTTAAATCAATAGATCATGTGACCAACAGGCCGAAATCTTCTGCCACCCTGTGTCCTGCAGGTTCAGGTGTCCTGGTCCCGGTGTGTTCCAGTGTGCTTTGACTGGACTGGTGTTTGTTGTGGCTCAGGAGGCGGAGCTGCTGTACCGGACTGTCCAATGGGATGAGAGCCTCCTCCAATCAGCCGGCAAGACGGCTGCAGGGCTGCTGTTCAGTATCAAGTGTCCTGAGAACGCTGTCTGTCAGCTCCACCTGCCACACTGTGAAACAAAGGATGGTGAGGACTTAATGTGCTTTGTGAGTGGAGAGGATAATTTACCTGTTGTAACAGTCTGAACAACAGTGCAGCTGAACACTTTGTGGCTTTTTATTTTACATTTTTTACTTTCTTCACTGCTGAGACAGTGAAGGGACTGACTGCCTGATCAGAACGTATTCCAGGTGCCACTAGGGGTCACTTTACTTAATCAATTAACTTGTTTTTATTTGCTCCATCATGTGTTTTCCTCCAGATTCCCAGTGTAACTTCACCATGAAATGCATGATCTGCAGAGGGCAGGTTGCTGGTGTGCTGCATCCTTTGTGGATGAACCAGACATAATGAAATTTTTTCCCACCCCGCAGCCTGGTATGCAGTATGAGAAGCATAATACCATGTTGGGCCAGACAGTTTTTGCTTGAACACGAGTTTTAATGTACTCCTTTGTATTCATTCTTAGTTATTTAATTATATATTTGTCAACAGGCCGGACAGTGTGGCAGAACTGTGGGCCATACCTGTAGTGAACAGTTTAGAGAGTGAATAAAAAAGGGGATAAAACCGTGCCCTGTTTAATAATGTCAGATACTTTATCAAATCTGACAAACTGGGGATGAAGTGGCAATCTAAAATCCAGGCAAATTGTGGTGTTGTGTAATTTAAAATGAATTAATTTGTGGGATAAAGTGTGTGGTTGAATAGTATTAAAAGCACTAGAAAAGTCAAAACAAATAATCCTGACTGAATTGGCATTTGATTAAAGGTCTACTCCTACACCCTTCCTATATGTAAAGTGCAAAGCGATGTTGAACGGCCAACACTTTTTCAAAGAGTTGACCTAGGATAACCCTTTGAAAACATTTCATGATATGAGAAGTCAGGGCTATGGGCCGAAGGTTACTAAGGGCCCTACAGGACACAGTACTTTTGAGGGGAATTAGTATAAGGAAAGATGTTTTCCCATATCACTGGAATCTTTGACGATAGGGACAATGATAAGATGATGTGAAGCACTGAGAATAACTGGTTGCTGCAGACTTTAAAGGTGCGGGGATGGACACCATCTTTTTGAGCTGCTTCATTAAGTTCAAGATGCTTTAGCTGCTGTCAGAACATTAACAGCGATAGCTGGGCTACAAACTTAACTATAAACTTCAGTGATTCAGTATTTTCCTTAGTGCACTTCATGCTAATAGGCCCACAATTTTTTTATTTTTGTTGATCCAAGTAGGAATTTTGTCAAGTGGGAGCAAGAGAGAAGTTCAGGTCACCCAAGTCATCAGGATATATCATCAAGGGATCATAAATATACTAAAAACCTTTTTTAATCTCCAGTTCTTTTGGAATGGTTAGTTCCCCCAGTTTATCCTCTCTAGTCCACACAGAAGCCCAGACTGATGGAAAACAGCAACACAGGGACAATCCCTCACTGGCTTCCCATCCACCAACGCTGTCAGTTCAATAAATTGCTCAACCTGGCCAACAGTTTTAATCTTCCTGGAAATACAATAGGACTAACATTATACTGAGGTAGGTTGATATCAGTAAAACAAAAGTTTAAGGCACTGTGTTTTCACAGCTCTGCTACCTGATGGTCTGCTGTCTGTCGTCCACATCACTGATGATGGAATGAGCATCCTCGACCCGCTGGAGATTACAGACACTCATGTGGTTGTCAGAGTCCCTCACCTCTCTGCCTTTGGCCTAGTCTGGGATATCGTTAAGAGGTTGTGGACAAAACCAGTTTACAGCCAAGTTCTGCTGTTCCTCGGACCCCCAAACCCAGAAACACAGAGGCAAAAACTCAAATTGTTTCTCCTGCCGAGTAACATTCATCTGGAGGAGGTAATCTTCATCTTACAGCTATCAATCCAGACTTCTCTGACCTGTCTGAGAGGACAAGTTTGCAATTTTTCAGTTTGTCCTAAAACAAGTCAGGTGTCTATTTGGACACTGAACAGCCTGTTCTTTCTGTAATGATTCCTCCTGTTCATACTGGACACTAACGGATCACTTCCTGAAGTACTTTCAACAGAAGTGATGGGGAACAAAATCCACTGCCCAACCCTAAAGACAGTTTTATGTGCTGTAGATCTAAAACAAGTGGGACGATTAATCGATTGACAGAAAATGAATTTGCAACTATTGTGTTAATAATAACAAAGGAGAATATAATCAGCAGATTAATCGATAATGAAAATAATAGTTAGTTGCAGCCCCACTGTACTGGTATATATTGTTTTTTAACAATCTATAAATCAGCTGATACTGATACGTCTGTAATGTAAATGGACCCTTCTGAGAATAAACCCTTTAATTTAAATGTTAAAATCATCTGATTTCTTGTAAGGTGAGCAAACGTCAGCAACATTGTGAGAACATCGAGGCTCCTTCCAAATGTCAACTCATCAAAGATGAGAGTTACACTGTTCACTGTCCTCAGGCCATCAAAATACAGCCTAAGGTGAGTTTTTGGAATAAAAGTCTCTGCTGAAACAATTACATTTGGTTTACTTGTGATGCTATGGAAGTTTTGATATTTTTGTTTTCAGACAGCACAATTTTATCTGGACTTTGGACCAAATTACCACCCAACGTTTGAGATCCGCCTGCCTACAAACACACAAGAAGTGAATTTAACGGTCCAAGACCAAAGAAAGACAGAGGTCTGGGAGTATGAAGTTGATCTGACAGGTAAAGTCTTCATCCACCTGCAGCATCCCTCCACCTGATGCAACAGAATACAGTAACCGTTATTGATTGAGCCGTGGTGCTTTTATTCTTACTCTGCCTCAGAGCGTTCCTCAGTCTGCATTCATCATGCTGCAGTCCACTTTAAACCAGTTTTAAACATTCTTGTTGTCATGAAGCTTCAGGGCCAGTATGTATATACATTTACATTTTCTCAGTTGGCAGATGCTTTTATACAAAGCGACTTACATTTGAAGAACAACATACAGCATCAACAAAGCATTAATACAGCACAAGATCTACAACTGACAATACATACTAGTAAGGGCTAATAGCACAGATGGCATCAATGGGGTAAATACCTGGGGAAAGAACATGCTATAAAACACAATGTATGGGGTGACAGTGTGTTGGTTTCTCTGGTACCGAGTCATCAGCTGAATCTGCACTTTCTGGCCTTCACAGATCTTTATAGTGACTTTTAGCTTGTTTATCTCTCTGGCTACAGCTTCCTGTTCTGGTTCACGCTGAAGAACAAGAAGCTGCAAAAAGTCACTGTAAACTTTCTGTGTGAAACCGTGTTGGTATACCTCGGTCCAGACCTCTAAGTGTGTTGAGCATACACTCTATAGCCAAAAGTTTTAGGTCACCTGCCTTTACATGCACATGAAGGTTAATGACATCCCATTTTTGATCCGTAGTGTTTAATATTGTCTTGGCCCACCCTTTGCAGCTATAACAACTTCAACTCTTCAGGGAAGGCTATCCAAGGTTTAGGAGTGTGTTCTTGGGAATTTTTGACCATTCTTCTAGAAGTGCATTTTTAAGGTCAGGCACAGATGTTGGACAAGAAAGGCCTGGCTCGCAGTCTACACTCTAATTCATCCCAAAGGTGTTTAGGTCAGGATTCTGTGTAGGCCAGTCAAGTTCTCCACACCAAACTCGCTCATCCATGTCTTTATGGACCTTGCTTTGGGGCAGCATTAGCTCCTCTGTTAGGAGTTTGCTTGGAAACCGGTGGGTTGCCAGATGTAGTTCAGCATGACCCATGCTGAAGGTACCACTTGAGCAAGACCCTGAACCCCACGCTGCTTCCCTGGCACCATACGATGGCAGCCCATTGCTCCTAAACAGGATGGGTAAAATGCAGAGAACAAATATCCACTTTCCCTCTCCCTTGACATTTTTTTTGAGTACAGACTCTAGAAAGATCTAGCGATGTCTGTCTGGAGGAGGAAAAACCGGTGGAAAAGCCAGAGCTAAGGCAAAGACCTGCTCCTCCCATGCCGGGCTCCAGTTCCCTGTCGTCCGTGTTCACAGGCTGCTGCGCAAAAGCAACTATGCGGAGCGTGTCGGTGCCGGAGCCCCCGTCTACCCGTCGGCGGTGCTGGAGTACCTGACCGCTGAAATCCTGGAGCTGGCTGGAAATGCTGCCCACGACAACAAGACCAGGATCATCCCCCATCACCTGCTGCTGGCCGTCCACAATGATGAGGAGCTCAAGCTGCTGGGCAGAGTGACCATCGCTCAGGGTGGCTCTCAGGGAAGCTCTCTTTGTGGTCCTTTGGAGACGCCGAAGGGGAAGGCGAGCCGGCGCACTGGTTAAACTGAGACAGCGGGGTTTTCACTCAGTGAAACTCAGGCAGCTTTGTCAGACCAAAGAGGGGGCCTTTAGAAGTAGGAACAGAGTCCTGGACATCAGGCCAGGAACACTCTGACTAAAGAGGTCAAAGCAGCAAAGAGATGTTACGCTGAAAAGCTAGGAAACAGCTTCACGGCCAGCAACCCTGCGTCAGTGTGGGAAGGCCTGCGGACACTCACTAACTACATGAGACTATCCCCCAAAACTGCTGGTACTAAACGACTGGCTGACGAGCTGAATGGTTTCTATTGTAGGTTTGAGAAGCCCACAGTCACACCTCTCCCCAACTCAAACACCATCTTCAGTTACCGTCCCCAACTGCCACGCTCTCATCCTCCTTCTCCGACCCCTCACCTGCATTCATGATCTGTCTTCCAGAGACAGAAGATTAGGAAGGCTCCTGACCACAAAAAAATCTGGGCTGACCAGCTGGCCCCCATCTTCACTCAGATATTCAACAGATCACTGGAGCTGTCTGAATAAACTTGTGATCAGACAGAAAATCAGGGCATAGACTGTGTTCATTGTTAGTTGTGAGCTAGCTAGCAACAGATGCCACAACTAAGTTTGTGTTTGTTTTTAGTTCAGCCTCTGAATGATCTCTGAACTCTGCAGAAACTCTACTTCTTTCTCTTATTTCTCTCCTATTTCCTCTCTGTATGTTTATCAAGCTTCAGGATCAGCCTGAATTAATTTCTTTGCATCAGGCTGCATTTGGAGAATTTGTCAATTTTGACATAAACTTTGAATAATTGGCTTTGCATTTTGCCCGAACACAGAGTCAGAGGTCTTACTGAACAAGTCTTTGTTCTGCTTGACCTTTAGATCCGGCTGTACGTGAAGAGAATCCAGCGAGGCCTCAGAGTGGCTCACCACGGAGCAGGTTGACATCAGTTCGGTCACAGTTTGTAGGTTCAGTGTCTGAACCTGTTTTAAACCAGCTGCTGGATCAACTTTTGCAACGGGGCATAATAAATCAAGAAGAAATGGATTCAGCCAGAGCCAGAACCAGGGCTGACAGGGCTCGAGAAGTGATTGACATGGTTCGAAACAAAGGAACACAAGCCAGTTCAGCTCTGATTGAGGACTTCAGGATGTTGGATCCACACCTTTCCAGAAATCTGAAACTGAGCTGAAGTAGAACTGAGACTCTGTAAATGAAACATCTATATCAAATCATTATTTGGTGTGATCACCCTTTGCCTTCAAACAGGATCAGTTCTTTAAGGTAAAGTTTCACAGTGAGGGACTTTTTAGGCACACTGTCAGGTGTATGATTAAACAGGTGCTAATGATTATAAATTCAACATGGAAGTTGGCAAGACTGAGCACAGCAACAAAACATTTCAAGCTGACAGGGGTTTCCAGATGGGCTGTCCAATCACTTTTGAAAAAGCACAAAGAAATGGGCAGCACTGAGGACAGTAGATGCAGTGTTCAGCCAAAGAAACTTACTGCAGCAGATGTCAAATAAATATGACGTGCATCATCATCTGTTGTTTGGTTACAGACTGCCACTGTGTTCCCTGTCAGAGGAGGAAAACGGTGTTCATGAAAACTTATATATTTCTTTATTTTATTCATGTATGAGTGTTTCCTTCAGATTTAGACTTTTATTGTCCAAGAGATAGATAACTTTACTTAGTGATTCACATTTTTGATTAGAGAGGCTGCTGACAGTCATTTTAAACTTTTCCATTTGGCAATTAATGCCACAGCAACTATTGTAGAACATTTAAACTGCAAAACTAAAAACTGTTTTGAAATCAAAATGACACAAACTGCTCGACATGTGCGGTTTTAAATCTAGTCTATTAGTCTATTGTGTAAATGTGTTTTTTCTGCTGATCTGTTCTGAACACACATCTACTTCCTGTCTGTCCTCATGAGCTTTCATCCTGTTTGAGTGTAATTGAGGTTATAAGAACAGAAAGGGTTGTATGCTGGACAGATTGATACAGATGATTTTTTATAACCACTGATAATGATGGTGATAATGATGGTTATGATGGTCTGATGTACTGTAGGTTATCTGTTAAGTCGTCTCTTGATGGATGTTTTTGTGTGAGCTTGTGTGGTGGGTTTTAGTGTTTCTTTTACATGTTTTTGTCATATGTATCATGTATTTATGTATTTTGTGTTTAATGTTCAGTGTCCCTCCAGACTTTTTTGTTTCTGGAACAGTAAAGTTGAAACATTCAATAAATTTAGAACTTTATAGATTTAAAGAAATGTTGAAGATCCATCTTGTTTAGACACCAAAACACTCAGCATGAATTAGTTTTATGGAAATCTGGGTTTCCTTAAAATAACATTTCTCTTTCTTATTTTCTAAAATCCCTTTTACTTTGTATGTTTCCTCTGGTTCCCCGGCCTTCATCTAGTCCTGACAGCATCACGTTCACGGTTCATGGTTCGTCTTCTGGACTCAAGTGTAAAGTTGTGTTCTGTTGTATTTAAGTCAATAAAAACACCGGTGGAAAAACAGTGAGCTACAGCGCACTCACACCTCCTCTCCCTTCCAAACACTAGCTGCCCTCCAGGCAGTCAATGACCATAAAGTTGTTACTGTGATGTAGAGACAGAGATCAGTAAAAACTTTATGAATGTCAGATACTTTTGTTACAGATAACTCACCACTCTGAAACTCTTGCTCCAGTCCATGTTGCTAAGCTGGTAAGGGAACATGTACAGCTGAACCGAAGCTAAGAGTTTGAACCTGAAAATGAGCATAATATGACCTCTTCAACATCAATGGATGTTTTGGGGTAAAATCAGTGACATAAATGCTGTTTATGCTGCTGTTTCATACATTATCAATTGCTAATGTCATGTTGATCATAATGGATTATACATATGCATATTTTCTATACATGTATATTATACTTTTTTTTTGTAAATGTATCCTGAATTGATAAAGATATCTGTTGTGATGTAGATAAGAATCTGTGGTCTGACAGATAGCAATGTCAGCCTAAGGGGTCTTAACATTTCTGTTTTTTTTCCCATTGTGCTATGCAGTACATTTACTGTAAAACAGTCTCATGGTTTTGTTTTTTTATTACAGCCATGTGTAATTACTGACATAACTACGCTTGCTGTAGCCTGGTTTATTCACTCCAAACCAGCTCATGGAAACACTCATTTCGCAATTTCTTTGTTTTTCTTTTTTGCGACATTTCAAAAGTTCGCTTAAAATTCACATGACAATTAGATGGAAACATGGCTACTGTCTTCAAAACTTTATAGTTTTGCCATAGTTTACATCAGAAAATACTTCCAGAATACACTGTTATACTGACAACATGGCTAAACATTTTGACTATCTTGTTCATAAACAATTACATGTCACAATTACAAGTCCTTCTGATGCACTGACATTTTCATTGATGTAAAGATTTTTTTTTGAGCGATAGACCAAAGATTTTGAGCAAGTTACAGGCTTTAGCAGGTAATCCACTGTGCAAGGCTGGTAGTGTGATATGTATTGAGAAATGCACTTACTGTTGTTTACCAACTGAGAAAAACTGTAAAAATTACATATTTTCACTTTATTAGTTTTTTCACAATTGCTAAGACACATTTCTTGAAACCTTCATCCATTTTCTCAAAACTTTAAACACAAAACCCAATCTTTAAACTACAGTCACAAAACCCCTGACTCTTCTGGCAAAATCAATCAATCGCCTCAAAACCATGTGATCTATGATCAAAACCAAACAATACTTTCAAATCATAAACACAGAGAGCATTCTTTAGACACTACATAAAAAATTGAGAACACAGCGTCCAGTGCATGTAGATACAGAAAATGTTTTTGCGTAGAGGAAACACATTTTCCAATTTAAAAATGTATAGTAATCAAAACTTAGTACAGTAAATATATAGTATGCTGTAAGCACTGATGATTCTGCTGCTATTGCTAAAATACAAAATTCCAAGACCACCCAGAAAAGTAAGAAGATGTAGAGAACCTGTCCCTTACTTATAGCTTGGTCAAAATGTGACATTGCACTGGCCAAGGACTTATATATATTATATATATATATATTTGTCCTTTATTTTTCTGTATCGCTGCAAAATTACTTGTGAAAAATAAAAAGTTGAAAAATAAACTATAACTGTAATAATTCTTGAATGTAACACTGGTACTTGACACACAGTGACCACAAGCTGTAATTCATGTACCAACCCCTTGAACCAATTCTGCTAAAATACAAACACATTTCCTGCTTTACACTCACACAGTTTTAAAGCCACAAGTGTTGTGGTGGCAGCCCAGCTGACGGTGAGTGTCCTGGTTTTTTCTCTTTTTCTTCAGTTATTCTGCTTTTCTCTGTTCTCTGCCTGCCTCCCTGTGTCTCCCCCTGTGTGTACTCTCTCTCTCTCTCCCTCTGCTCCTGAGCCCAGCCAACGACCTGCACCTCATCAGCCACCTTGTCAGCCTGCCACGCCTGTCAGTAGTCAACCTCATCCCTGCCTGTATTTCAACCCCGGTTCTCCACACGACTCTCGCTTGATCGTCGTTGCTCCATACCCGGTGGCACCTCTGCGTTCAGGCTCTCATGTTTTTTGTTTTCTCTCATTTTCCCTGTACTTTGTCGCTCTAGTCACTAACCCTGTTTTTCTGTCTGTTTTCTTTCCCAGGTTCACTCACCCTCGTCATCCGTTCTGTTGGCTGGGTTCATCCTCCGGACCTCTCCTCTTCAGGCTTCCCCCACGGCGTCCTCCCAGTTCCCCCCTGCATCCTCCCTTCCTCGGCCCCAGTGTTCCCCGGCTCCCTGGTCCCAGTCCCGTCGGTTTCCCTGTGCCAGTGTTTCCCCGGCATCCACCTCTCCCTCCACTCCAGTCCCTCAACCCCCTTTTTCCCTAAATAAACCTCCTTCGCTCAGAGCGCTGCGTTTGGGTCCTCTCTGTCCCCACGCCACCCACGTAACAACAACACCACATACAGTTCTCACGTAAGACGTAAAGTCTGCATACTGTACACGTCTGTTTCGCTGACTGTGTGAAGAGTTTTGACAATGTGACTTCAGTTTTGACTGATGCAGGTGCAACATTTGCAAAACTATTTGTAAACTATGGCTAAGGTTTGGATGAAAACCAAGTGCAGCCTTGTGCAATGAAATTGCATGTTTTCTGTATGGGATAGATCAATTTCATCAGTACAAAGTTATACATTGCAAGGGTTTGGATTGGGATAGGATTCAGTTACACTTTCACTGTAGATGCTGTAATTTGTTGACAGAGTATTGTGAGTCATTGTGATGCAGAAAATGAAAAAACTAGACTATTTTACAGAACTACATAGCGTAACGGAAACAATAACAAAATTAGAAATGGAAACTAGGAAACACTCCTCAGGGTAACGTTTCTGTCTTTTTATATCTTCATTAATTTACTGTAGGACACAAAAAACAGAACATAGAAAAATGCATTGCACATTATGACGTGTTCAACCATTTTGCATGTATTGACTTATGCAATGAACTTGATGTTTTGTGGGTTAAAGTGTAATTTATACTTCTGCGTCGAATCAACGGCGTAGGCTACGGGGCTGCGCAGAGGCTACACCGTAGCCTGACGTGCACCTCCTCAAAAACTTAACCACATTGGTCGGCTGGGTAGCCTTGCGATGCCTCCAAGCCAACAGGAAGTGCCCTGTACTTTGTAGTAACTTTTACTAGTGGCCAAAATGGTGGCTGTAACAAGGTGGATCAATATATTTGACCGTTACAACCCGAGCAAAATGACACACATCGGCCCTTCCAACCGCTATGCAGCTCTGTCTGACGACACTCCGGTCGACCTGCGACTCCACCTGCGGCTTCGAGTCTCCCTGATACGGATCCCTTTCGGCGGACAGTGCCTGCCGACACTGTTGCATCTCCTCCACCGGCTACATCTCCTGCACTGGCGGCAAACGGTGATCGGCTGGGCCGCCGGTCTGCCGCTGGGCCTGATCGGCGGCCGTCATCCCGGTCAAAAACCTCCGCTTCCCGATGTAGGATCCTGAAGGAGGCTGTGCTCAGACGCTCCAGAGGCCGTCTCTACCCTGCACCGTCGGGTAGCCGTTCTCTCATGTCTGTTACTGCTACTCCAACACAACACTCGGAAGCTCACACACTCCATCCTCAGTCCGCATAGTGTTGAAGCAGATTCTGCTCTGGGTTCAATTCCCACTGTGAGACATCCACCACGTGTCCCTGAGCGAGACACTTAACTCCTAGTTGCTCCAGAGGCGTGCGACCTCTGACATGTATAGCAATTGTAAGTCGCTTTGGATAAAAGCGTCAGCTAAATGAAAATATAAACCACACTAATAACTGGTGACTCCATAACCAGAAACATCCGTTTCTTTAACGCTACCACTCACTGCTTCCCCGGTGCCAACACGGCTGACATTTAAAAAAAAAACGCCAGGACCTAATGCCATCGCTCCTGTCCTCCATCACAAGAGTGATAGTCCATGTGGGAACAAATGACACAGCTCTTCAGCGCTTCAGTCTGAGCTGACAAAATCAGATTTTATCTGTCTTTTTAACTTTTTAAATCAGTGTGGAAAGTCCGTTTTTATCTCTGGTCCCATTCCCACAGTTGGTCGCGGTGCTGGCCGCTTCAGTAGACTCCTTGGCCTCCACGACTGGCTCCAGTCCGCCTGCAGGGCTCACGGAGTGTGTTATGTCGATAACTTTAATATTTTCTGGCAAAGAATGTCTCTTTTTAAGACAGACGGACTTCACCCAAACAAACAGGGCTCAGAAATGTTAGCTGCGCACATACAGCATGTGGTGCGGTCCACACATGACTTACGTGAATGACTCATCATTCATGCAGCACACCTGGACACACCACCGCTCACTGAACAGATCTCTGCCTCACTGCCACAAACAACTGTCTCCACCTGCTGGCATGTAAAGCCGTCTGCTCCCAGCGTTGTTCCAAAGACTTCTATTCCTGTCATCATCACGCATAGACCAGTAAACCGAAATGTGCACATCCCACACAGAAATATTAGTAATCTCTTAAGAATTAGGACAACTGCACCAAAACAAAGTCATTTAAATGGCTCTGTTCAATGCGAGAAGACTTTTATCTTAAATGATTTTATCTTGTCTGCAAATCTAGATTTTATGTTTTTAACTGAATCACGGTTGTAAATGAATGACCATAGCCAGCTAGCTGAACTGTGTCCGCCTCGATATGATTGTTTTAGTGGTCGTGGTGGAGGGTTAGTGAGCGTGTATAGAAAAAATTTTAAATGTCATCAAGTATGCTGTGATGAATTTAACTCCTTTGAAGTTCTCACTCTTAAACTTGGAGGGCTGAAAACTATCATATTTGTTATAATTTATCATCCCCCAAAACCGATTTTCATCAGAACTTTAAGAAGAAGAATTTTAATATTCATGTTGATGACCCCACCAATGTTAAAACTGACTTTTTAAATATGGCCACTTCTTTTAACTTCAAACAACATGTTAAAGGGCAAACACATAACCGTGGTCATACACTGGACTTGGTTTTTACCCTGGGTGTCAGCATTTCCTCTGTGGAATTAGTGGACATGACCATATCTGACCACAGATGTATTGTTTTTAGCTGCGATTCGTCTGTTACTCACGCTGCCTCACCAAGCTCCGTGTGTTCTCGCTTCTTTAATGAACAAAGTGTTTCAAAGTTTTGCACATTCTTTCAGAGCCAAAGCCAACACCTGTCTGATTCCAACACCAACAATCTGGTCGATCACTTCAATCATATCTGCTTGTCGTCACTAAATATTACTGCTCCTCTAAAGGTTAGGCCTACGTCTAAAGCTAGTAAGCAACCCTGGATAAATGACAGCATTCGCAGCCTCAAAAGGGAATGCAGGAAAGCAGAGCGCAGATGGAAAAAATCCAGTCTCCAAGTCCATTACCTCAGTCTGAAGGATTTATTAATTAACTACAATAACTTGGTTAAGGATGCGAGAACACACTATTTTTCTGAACTCATTACTACACATAAACACA